>NC_142376.1:15970000-16270000 GCF_059441005.1 Hippichthys cyanospilos | reverse complement strand
TGTATTTTCTTGACATTTGTGTTTCAAACGCTGTATAGTATGTATTGACTTTTAAAAATCATAGGTGCTGAAGTCCAGATACACCTGAAATTAAAAAAAATATATTTTGAATCAAAATTTTTGAATTTTTAAAAAATTGTTTATTGAGACTCCGCCTCATAATGCAATGTGCCTTATAGTTCGACAAATACTATTAGCTTAGAAAATGTTCATTTCAGAGTGGTATGTAACTAGTGATTCTTTAAGAGAACCCCATTACAATTTCCAAGTGGCCAAAATTTAAATGCAACTTTTACAGGACAGAACCAGAAACATATTTTATTAATCGGATTTACTCGGATGATATGGCTGAGCATTGCTCAAGTTGTATTGTGTTTATACTGTTTGAAAAACTTCCTCTTACTGCAGTTATGTAATAAAACATGTAAAATAGTGAGTGGGTGTTTTTAAGGGAAAAGATGTGATGTGAGGCATAGCACTGTTCCAAAACAGGGCAGCTACTCCTCCCTTTTAATCGTGGTGTTTCATATTTATTTTTGTCACTATGTCAGACCACAGGGAGCCTGAAAACCAGCAATGATATCAAGTCCAAATATTTGCCCTACAGCTCCCTGCTGGAGGACGCTTGACATTTGAAGCCATCTGGTGAAATTACGTTAGCAATACTGACTGAATGAGAAAGCGCAATCCTGTACTTATTTGCCATGTTGGAAAATGTTGTCTGATGTGTATTCACAAAAGGCAATGATGACAGTGTTGAGAGTAAAGCATTACAAAAATAATGTAATTATTATGATGCATGATGCATTATGAAAAATAGTACTATTGTACTCATTATAAATCAGAGTAACGCAACACATTACATTGCATTTTTAGCCTGAAGGTGGTGTTTTTTGTTTTGTTTTGTTTTGTTTTATTTTGTTTTTTTCCCAAAATTCTCCAAAAACACCGCAAGATCGAAGGACAAAAGTCCGGGGCAAAATGTTTACTTGCTGATGTTAGTATCTACTACAGCAGAGATGAATGTGGTGGCAGCAGACGACAGGTTGATTATGTTGAATACATACACAAGATGGACATACACCCATTACTTTCAGTTCAACAGATATAAAGACAAAAAAAAAATGTATTAGTTACGTGCACTTTGTGCATGACACCTAAAGAGTTGTCCACACATTTAGAGCTGTGCCATAGTAACGTGAAATTAGCAAAAAGAAAACACATGTAGGATTGCGCTCTCTCGCTGAGGGATGACACTTTGACATCATAGGGTTAGAAGATTAGTTAGGAGATATGCTGCCGCTTTTCATAGTCGGTTCACCATCATTTGGGAACCTTGTCATTAAGAGCGCTGTCGCAACTAGTAATGTTGACAAGGTAAGCTAACGCTAATTTTCACTCTACAATTGCTATTAATAATAGCCTATAAATAGTTGTGGTCAATGTGTACCAAGATGAAGCATAGAAAAACTCATGTTTAACAATTCATTAAATACAATAACGATGAAGTGGCCTCGCTGCTAACATTAGCCCCACTAAAACGTCTGTCCCTACTAGGTCGACTGAACAAGAATTTGAATATTAACATTTAAATTGTGGAATGCACTAATAGTTTACTTCTAAAACATAAACAATGCATAACTTTGCTGTGAAGCTAAGAAATAAAGGGATTAAAATACATAAAAAAGAATCTGTATTTTGTCATGTCTTTAAAGGTTTACAATACAATGCAGATCAAACGATTTGTGCTGTTTTTTAGGCTTAAGCCAACCTTCCACTGGATGTGTAGTCAGCGTAATGATCTCCATTTTAAATGGCAAATCCATATGCCCGGTTATGTTGGTGAGAGTAATGTAAAAGTAATGCAATAGTAGAGTACTGCATTACCTTTTAGAATTTTAGATACATTAATATTGTAACTAATTACTTTCAAATGACAGTAATAAATAATAAATAATGCATAACCGTTTTGAAGTAACTTGCAAGTAACATGTTAAGGATAGTATCTTTTGGGAACTTTTATTAATTTGCTTTGATTACCCTTTTTTTTAAGTTTACCATATGTTTCATATTATAAGCCTCTACTTTTTTTCCTCATGTTTTGAACCCTGTAGTTTATAGTCCAGTGCAACTTATCTGTATTTTCTTTTTTACTAGGGAATCAAAATCAAAGGGAAACAGAAGAAGACACAATCAAACTATTTATTTTGAGGTTGAACTGCTATTTTACTCGCCAGTCGTGAGCACTTACCATGAGTATATACACTTGTAAATATTTTGTCAGGCCAATCTTAGCTTTTATTATGACACACATCCCCAATTAAATTGTTCTAATCATCATTTAATAAAAACTGAAGCTTCAATGATCAAGGATCTCACTCATTGGGTGAAGCAGTGTGTTTATCGTTTCAAGTTGCTATCAATGACAAGTGAAAGGCAAAGTAAAACCAGAGTTAAATTGAAATTGATTTTGAAAACTATTGCTTTGATTGCAGACAATTAGCCCAAGCTTCAGTGAACTACAACCATAATGAGGCCAAGCAGTATTTAAAGTTGATGGGTTGATATACAGTGGGATTTTAAAAACCACAACTTTGTCCCTAATTGAATTCGTAATATAATTTAACACACACGGTCTCTTAAACACAGCTCTCAGGTGGTGCATTATGCATCTCTTGCTTGACTTCCGCATCTCAGCGTCAAAATGCCAGTATCTGTCACTGACTCCAAAAAGGAGTGACAGTAACACCGTTTACCTTGCATGTTGATCTTTGTGTTACATATTTATGGAATCAGTTTGACAGTTATGATGCTGTCAAACACACAGAGGAGTTTGTCAAAGGCAAAGGCTGACATAAAGGGATAGTTTTTTTATACTCCTGCAGTTTGTCTTCTCTTTATAGAGCCATGCTATCCTGCCTGACGAGAAACTACAGTTACACCTCAATAGATAATTCTTGTTTTTTTTTTTGTTTTTTTTTTTAATTAGATGAGTTTTCTGATCAATGAACACGGGTAAGGAAAAGGCCACCCTGGATGCAAGGCATCCAACTGACAAAATGAATAAATGCCCTTAAATTAAAGAGAGATGATGAAATTCAAATTCTATTACCATGATAAAGTGATTACATCACACATCACCCCTGCACAATTCATATACAATACACACAAATACAAGCTCAAATAGACACACACACACAAAAAAAAAATACAAATGAATTAAGCCCTCACACAAATAAAGTTTTGGTAGAGTTGGCTTGGAAATGCTTTAATAAGGGCCCAGCATATCCCTTCTGCTGGATATGTCAATCCTTCCTGGCTGCATTACACCTGAGTGGCCCTGTTTATTTCAGCTTTTTGTCAGAGTGGCACGACCATTGTGTTTTAGTATTCACACAGTGACAGTTTCTAGATTCCATGCTCATTTTAGCCTTGTGACCTATCAACAGGGCAAAACCAATTTTTAGCCAATCAGTGCGCAGACGCCTACGCAACATCACATTGTCCATTTGCAGAAAACTGCTTCTGGGGCCACAGGCATTGCCTGTTATTCATTGTTTGTCATTTTTTGTTCATCATATTTTAATTTTATGTTAGTGTAAATACACCCCATCTTGACAAAATGTCTGTTTAGCCAGTACAAGAGAGAAATGTTCTTTTTGTACACCCTGATTTAAAGCTACTATTATGATTTTAGGTTTTCGCTTAGAAAATTGATTAACACTGAATAGTTAGGAAAACATGTAATTGCTCTGATCGCTGTTGAGGAGCATGCATGATATGTGATCAGTGGAAAATTGTTCAGAATCTTGAATTGCAACAGACTTGGAAGTGCACATGGCTTTTGAATATACTGGGATAGGTTACATCAAAGCTCCGCTTACAGTACATGGAATAACTCTGTTGTGCATAACAGGGGGCCTCCAGCGTTCTCTAACTTGATGTCCTCCGTGTGCTTGCATATGTATATCTTTGTCTTGAACAGCTGGAAGAAAGCGCCTCAATTAGCATAAGTCACAACTGTGCAGTCCTCCTGTAGAAATGCTCCCAGCAGCAAGATGCCACAGCACACACTGAGAAAGCAGACACAATTTTCCTGAAGACGTTTTCTTCTCAGTTTAAGATTTCTCATTATGGCTTGGACAGCACATTGATGACAGAGCTGTCTTTGCGTGGAATCCTTCTCAAGCACAACTTACTGTAGCGGAAATTCATAAATCTTTCATGAGAAATAGAACATTGTTTCTCTTTAGGCGTTGCTTATTATCATTTATCTGACGCCTGATAACAGCTATTTCGTTTAAAGGGGACACAGTTTATGATATGATAGTCTATGATAAGTTAGCAGCAAAAAGATTCAGGACTCAAGCTGTGGTATGTGATGCAAGCATAAAATCAGAAGAGTTTGGTTTTATGAAGCTAATACCATGCTCTTAAAAACATCTTGGTGGAGTTGACTCTGAATGATTATTTTAAATACAAACAATGGAGCAACAAAAGCTCAACAAAAGCAACAAAAGCTTTGAACAAGTTCATTTTTTTTCTTTTTTTTTTAAATCAACTTACAAACAAGATTCTTGTTTTTTTTTCTTTCTATCAAACGAGCTTACCATTTTACACTTGACATTATGGCTAGTTTTTAAAATGTTATTTAATTTCATCCCAGTGGGTAGTACTCTTTTTTTTTTTTTTTTTTTTTTTTGTAGATTAACGATTTGGGTTTTTTTCTAACTGCTTTGTATTTTCTTACCTAGAAGCTATATGAAAAATCCTTTCTTTGTTTAAATAACATGTATGAATAGTTTTGTGGGTTTATTTATTTATTCATTGTAAGAATTGTCTGTTATTCCAATATAGGTTACCTACATCTGTGATTAGAATGCTCATGTTGACGATGCCTTTTTACTGTCATTACGTCTTATTGTGCTAGCCTGCTGGTGTTTTAAGGGAAGTACATGTTTGGTCCTGGAGGGCTGCCTGAGACCATGAAAATTTTCTGTTACATGGCAGAGGAAAGATTGAAACCAGTGTCGTTGACCAGTAAGCAGCAATATGGCTTATCAGGACCTCTTACATTTAGCCTCTACCATACCAGCACTTCACATGAACCACACAGTACCCTCCGTGGTTGCATTTACTACTTGGGCATTTCCTACGACTGCTTCATCAATTTGGATACTCCAAATGATTTAGGAAAAAAACAAAAAAAAAAAAACAAAAACACAAGCTAATTACGCCGTCATAGCAGGGTATGGCACACACCTTTTTGAAAAAAGATAGATGAGCCCCGATTGCATGAAACGCATTCATTCTCTTGAGCTAACTGCTTGCTACATCTAAATACTTGTGAACAGGGAAGAGTTTGTATGTGTAAGCATATTCATCGGTGTCCTGGGGATGCAGGAGGAGCTGTACGCTGTGTAAATAGAAATAGAGAGAAAGAGAATGGCGGCAAAAGCAATGATGTATGCTTGGCTGAAGAGGTTAATAAAACTGAAGTTCTGTTATGATGAATAAGAAAGGGCTATAAAAGAGAATGTGCATAGTGAATCTCCTTTGGCGAGAAGTAGTGAACAGTCTGGTGAGCGTACCCATGGGAGGGCTTTTGATTTCGACCGCCCTCTCCATCACTCTGCACAACACAGCAAAATGGGCCCACCATCTCTTTGAATTTGGTTGAAACAAAGAGATGAGGCCTTTCTTGGTATACCGCAAGACAATGAGAATTAATGTGATTTTCCTTGGTAATGATTTTCGACAATATTAACCCTCCGGTTCAGAGCAGGGGCAGAGCTATGTGGTGAGGAGGGGTGGCCATAGTCATCTGGTCACCCCAATAACTAGGGAAACTTTGATATGCATTTTTACCACCACTTTCAGATGGATTCCATATTTTCAGACTTTAGAAATTCTGCCAAGTTTCGGTATTTGTATTCATTGCATATTTTAAGTAAAAATACCATATGCAATTGATATGAAGGCACATTAAGATCATTTGTATTAATTAACGAACGTTTCACTTTTTAAAATCTTACTCATCATAGCAAGCAAACATTGCTACGAAGTCATTATCATACCACTCAAAGTCATGAAATAAAATAAAAACATATTTTCAATCTTATACATCTATGCATTATACGACAAGGTATAAAAAAAAAACAATGTTTAAAATTGCAAATAGTTTAGAGACTTGTGTCATTGCACTTTTTTTTTGGTATGATAACGAATGAGCCATTGAATGCTGTAAGCAAAATGGCATCAGACATCTGTGACAATCGATCTCTCAATTGACTTTTGCCTGCTGAATTAGCGCAGGAGTTAAAAGTAGAAATGAAATGGCACAAAAGCAAAATAACATCAAAGAACATTGATGTTAATCAAGCTCTGTAAAACATTGACTTATTCCTGTTCAAATATGAATATGATGGGTATTGTTCTGGATTTGTGTGAATTTTACGTCATGAAACCCTAACGGTGGTCTTTGGACTATTAACAATACTCCATTGAGGTATTGCGTCACCCTGGCCACCCCACTGAAAAATGTCTGTGTGCCCCTAATTCAACTACTGATGCAGCCCTGTGGCAGCCTCAAGTCCTTTTTAGTTTTAGATCTTCACAGAAAGGAACCCACATCGTGGCTTTCCAGAAAATCAATATCCTATATGGTATAGTTCTGTACATAGCTACAGCCTGTCATGAAAAGCAAACAGTGTCTAATGAAGAGACTTACTGTCTATAGTTCTTGACATCCACCTTGAATTCAAGGAAATTTCTAGTCACTTGTCTTCTTGTCTGTCTTGCATGCAATACTCTTGCATTTTTATCTATTTGTAGCTCGACCCTTTTGGTGTAATATTGGAATGACATTATGTCTGACTAGTTTCCTGTTGCTGGAAAGCGAGGCAGGTGAAAGGCAGAAAGAATGGCGCAGTCTTTGTAAGCGCAGGCATGGCAGCTGTTCATTTTTCGCCTGAGTTGCTCTGAGAAAACCCGCTTACCTTGGTGATGATAAATGCCTCCCTACTCTCGCCTGTCTCCAGCAACATTTAAAAGCTGACAGCAGCACCACAACCTCAGGCCTTTAACTTCAGCCTGTCCATCCTCCTTCTGGTCAGCAACTTCTTTAACCACAGGCTCACGATGCTAAAAGCTTACTTAGCCATATGTGTGGTTATGATTTAATGCTCATGTTTACTGACAGGTGAAACCTTTATGATGCTTTGATGTCCGACGGAATTTCACTGAGCCCGGAAGCTTGCGCAATACAGTACACTAATAGCATGTAATGGGCTGGTATTGGGTAGCAAGCAGACATTGAACACACCATAATATTTGATATTATGTTCAGTCTGATTTGGTCCTAAAATACCCCTCTTAAACAGCTACTGCTCATAGCCTAATACATTAGATCTTTTTCTTTCTTTAGTCCCAACTAAAGTCCGACATCTTTGTGTTCTCACCTTTGCTTCTCTTTATTCAAAGTTTTCTTCATTCTAGCGCGTCCTCAAATATGCTCTCCTTCACACATAGCAAGTGTCTGACTCTCCTCTTTCCCACTATCAGTCACTCAAGTGCTGGGGTGAGAGATTAATGACAGCAAAGTCATTGTCTGATTCTCTGTTATCAACTGGCCCAGTTGGCAATATTTTATCTTTCGGTACCCAAGAGATGGGAGCTAGCATTTGAATGGGTAGATTATCAGAGAATAAAATGTGTTCCAGTGATGTGGAGTGATGCTAAATGGAGCCGGTGTGCCTTTAAATAATACGTTGTCATTATATACATTTTTTTTCACATCGTTATAAATGTTTTTCACTATCCATAGTCTCAGTACTGTACTACCGATACACCTATCTGTTTTCTTTATAACCTATCATCATTAGCATCGCAGGTGAGCTAAATCCCAGCAGATCGGCTGCCAGTCATTTGGAGGGCACTAAAAAAAACACAAAAACATTTCACTCAGAATTATTGTGTACATATCCACACCTATGAAAATTTTAGTTCAATTAACCATATATGCTTCTGTTTGAAAAGCAAAAAAAAAGCCTTGTAAACTTGGGGAAAAAGTGGACACTGCACAGGCGTTAGTATGGTATGCAACAATATACTTGTATACTTTTATTATTATTCTGACAGGAGAAACCCACAGTACAACATTTAGATAGCAGCCTAGTCTATTTGAAATAAATTGTTTTACATTATATGTTTGCTTTAATGAAACCACTAAAACAAATGTAGTGTAACATGCACCAAAAAGATGTTTCCTCAGAGAACTTATCCTTAACATTTATACACCAATGAAGTACAGTTTTAATTGGTATGCTAGGGTATGATATCCTATGCTATGGTATGGTATCGAATCATTGGTGGAAGATTGAGTTAAAGTTAACATAAAGACAAGAAGTTCGACATTTTTTGATTCATCAAGCCAAATAGCGAAGCATTTTTGCTCGGATGTAAAACAACAAAAATGGTGCTGCTCGCCAGACCATAATAGAGGTAATAATTTCAAGTCATCAGGAAAACTGGACCCATCACATAGTTACCCTTCTATATGTACAGGTATATTAAGAACACCACATTCTCTGCACCTTTACTCCAGGGTCATCGGTTTAATAAAATCAATATTAGAAGTGCATGATGAAAAATAACAACCAAGGGTTGAAATTTGTTTGTATCATATCCAATTCTCTTTCAGTGTTTTAGTGCATTCACATAACACGTCTGGCATCATAACAGAGACTTTTCAGTCTCGAAGGAGACAACCAAAGTTCAAACATTTGTGTAGGTGGCTGTTTCAACAAATGAAGTGAGTTTGCCACACTCCTTCCACTTTCTAAAGTCCTCAATAAGAAAATAACAAACAGGTGAAGAAAGAAAAATGGAAAATGACATTGAAAAGTGTGGAAAGGGATTTGAACAGAAGGAAAAAATCAGGAGCAAGCAGAGTGAGGAGAGTAATAAATAGGACGTTAAAATCGAAGCAAAAGTGAGAGACTGCAAAAACTGGGTGGAAAGACTAAGAGCCTCAGGCTTCCAGGCACCAGCCCAAGTATCATTGTCAATTAACATTGCGACCTAGTAAAAATGTTCCGTCTATTTCAGACCATTAATGATATACACCATCAGTTCCAACTCACTTGGCCTGACACTAGTCTGCATCAAATTAGTGTGCCCCCCACAGTTGTTTTTTTTTTTTTTTTTTTGTTAAACCACAGAACAAGATGCGTACATATAAAGGTGACCTGTTCAAATTCACCCTTAACTCATTGAGTTCCAAACATATTTATACACCACTTCAGAGTCCCGACATTAATTCTCAGGAATATTTTTTATGTGTTTTTCAAATATTTTAAAGCAGTAGGGTAGATGAGGGTCATTTTATTCACAAACGCTTTGTACTTTGCAGTCAGTGAAAAGCCGATGCGTCTTGCAGTTCATCACCTATAAAGGAGAGCGAGAACTGTAAGAGGTGAGCCTTGGCTAGTTTGAGATATTGCTAAATTGCAACTTGCTAAAAGTCTTTTTTTTTTCTTTTTGAGAAATACATTTTTATCCGCTGATCAGTTATGTTTTAAGTGCTGTAGTTTTTTCTTCAAAAAACCCTTTAAATACTCTTAACACAGTTACCTTAAAAAAAGTACCATATTTTCTGCACTATAAGGCGCACCGGACTATAAGGCGCACCCTCAAGTAATGACATTTCAAAACTTTTTCCATATATAAGGTGCGCCGGACTATAAGGCACACCCTCAAGCAATGACATATTTTAAAACTTTTCCATATATAAGGCGTGCTGGACTATAAGGCGCACCCTCAATTAATTACATATTTTAAAACTTTTTCCATATATAAGGTGCACCAGATTATAAGGCGCACCCTCAATTAATGACATATTTTAAAACTTTTTCAAGCACAATATAGTAATACTCAAAGTAATAACAATAATAACTCAAATAATAACTCTAAACTCTCAATAGCATAATAACATGTCAGTGTGAGCAACCGTGTTCAACTGTAAACACACAAAAGAAACAGGTAAAGCTTACTTTTTCAGTTCATTCCGCATCTACGAATCCCAAACTCAATATTGATCCATAAGGCGCAGCTGATTACGCACCATCAGCTTTTTAATAAAATTAAGGCTTTTAGATGCGCCTTATAGTGCGGAAAATATGGTAACCGTTACTTTACTGAGTACTTGATTATAAAAGTAACTTAGTTACTTTGATTATTTGTTTTCACTGCCTAACGGTCATTATTACTTAAATATCGTATCCTATCTCGATGCTGTGGTTATGCAAGATGGAAATTGGCATTGTTTAATTTCACTGGGCTACTGCAAAATACACGGCACACAGAGGATACCGCTCTCCTCCTCCATCAATTCGGTTATGATTATGCCCATGGACCTGCCTTAATAATCAATTTCCTCTCATTAGTGCAAGTATAATTGTCATCCTCATTATGCACCCAATAAAATGTGCCAATAGCTCATCTAGTTAACCATTCAATTGCTACAAGGCGCATTGTAATAAGGTCCAGTCAGTAATGATTAACAATGCATGAATATCATATAATCAACTCGAATCAACTCGGTGGCCTGAGCGGCATCGTGCTGAAAGCTCTAGCTCAGGCATTTCTTTCCTCAACCAATGCTTCACTCACCCATTTAAACAACCTGTAGTTATTAGACCTTGAAAAATCAGCTTCAATAAAACACCATAACTGACATCCCCTAGCAATCCATCCTGCTGTTTGAGACTTGTTCTTTTCACATTGTTCGTTTTTTCATGCTGTCAGCTTCTGAATATGAGAGGAAATGAGAAGCAGAGTCGAGTCTGTAGCAAATAAAAGTGGCTGGTCGGTCTGTCACTTGGAGCCTGCATGCCATCACCTTTCAGAGTGTTGATGTGTGCAATGGCAGGTTCTCACACTGCTCCAGTTATTCTTGAGCGTGTGTTCGCTTGAGCTAACCAAATAAATTACTAGTCAAATAAATTGGGGGGAGAAAAATCTCCCAGCCTAAAGTAAAAACTTATTTGATAGTTTAAAATAGGTAAAAAATATATTTGTGTTCAGGGTTGACTGTTTAAATGGCAGCTCTGGCAAGGCATGTCACCTTACTCTCCATGGCCCTAACAAGGATTTTCTTTGACACTGCACTGTCACCCTGGCTGTGCAGAGGCGGGTGACGCATGCTTGTATGGTGTGTCAAGGGAAGCTGGCATGGTGTTGATAGCTGTTCACTCAGCTTGGGAAGCAAAAATTTGGGCTTCATTACCACCAAGAAAGTTATGCACATCTTGGCTTATGTTAGTTTGCTTTTTTTTAATCTGAACTTTGTGTGTGTGTGTGTGTGTGTGTGTGTGTGTGTGTGTAGGATGGATATTTTTCCTAAGGATGTTTTTATAAAATGTATGTAGGGTCAGAAGAGATAATATTATGGACTGTGTGTTGGTTGTTCCGTGGTGGCCTTTATCTGCAGCACAGTGTGTATGAAGCTATCAGCACAGAATTATGGGTCAGGTCTCTTCTAAAATAGGAGCAGTGGACAGAAACCATCATCCCTTATCTTCTGGGGCCTCTATACAAATTTATTTTAGAGAAAGATATGGCTTCAAGCAGAAAGGCATGTGCAGACTGCCGAAAAAAGTCAAGGTAGAAATGTATTCGTCTTGAGGAGGATTATGCTTAATGCCCACCCCTACCTGAGCACTTAACTAGACGGTGGAACCTCGAGTTATGAATACATATAAATCCAATTCATATGTTCTGCCGCCGCAGCTTCGATTATGCAATCACAAATGATTGACAGGTAGAAGTCAGAAAATCAGTTTACTCTCGTCAGAAATGACAATTATATAGAATTAAATTAAAAAATCATAAAAAAATTATAAAAAATTACATCAAATTATATCAAATTAAATTATTATATAAAATTATGTAGAATTATATTAAAATTATAATTCTAAATTATGTATGTTATTCGTTTACTTGTAGCCTCTTTTATTGAATTGAAGCATCTCTTTAATTCAACAAACAACTAATTTCAGTTGAGTGAAGTCAAAATAGCTGTACACGCATATTGTGTTCTACCTATGTATGTAACATCCACCCAATCACGGATGCCACAAGCACCCACATTGTCACGACTTCATGTGAGAATTCGTCCCATGTCATTGAACTTTCGCTTAGACAAGTACATAACACACTTAAGTCAGAAGGGCACCATAGAGGGGAAAAAAAAAGGTTTTATTTGTTAGTTTTATTTGTTAGAAGCAAGGAAAATTTTTTTAAGTAGCATTTTTAAAAGTAGATTAGTTTAGTGTCTTTTCACTCTTTTCACTTTCATTCTATTCATTTTTATCCACCCACTAGTAAAAATAAATAAATAAATAAATAAATAAATAACGTCTTACCTGTTTGAAGAATGAGGAACAGCGTTGTCCAAAAAAGTTTGCTCAAGGTTTTTAATCATGCCAAGTTGTATCTTATAGAATACAAGGATCTTTTTTTATGTTTTTAGACGTATCACTTGATTGAGTCAATGTTTTATGTTAATTTTTCTGACAGACAAGGATTGATCATCAATTTCAAATACAGTGGCTGATATGCCTCATTTTTCATCTATCAACTTCTTCATACTCACCAAATCCCTCCTTGTGACAGGCCTTGCTCAAACAAAAATGGGACATGAGAAAAGCAACTGTGAAGTAAAGAATTACATATTTAACGCAGAAGAGAGAAAAAAACAGCCACTCGTATTCATTGTCAAGACAAAATGGAGGCATGCTTTGCTCCTCTAAAATAAAATATCATCTTGTTCTTGCCATCAGGCATCTTGGTTTTAAAAGACGATTGTGAGCTCAGTGTTACAGAAAAAAGGAGCCCAATACATTTAAGTATATTAACCGTCAAAGGTGCATCAAAGAAATCTTGAATTTTTAATTACCAAAAAACAAAAGAAATGCTAGGTTATTTGTCTTAGTAGAGACTAAATGGCACTGCATAAGACTATTGCAAATCATTAAGAAAGATTAAGGATGGATGGATGGATGGATGGATGGATGGATGGATGGATGGATGGATGGATGGATGGATGGATGGATGGATGGATGGATATCCGAGATCCTAGGAGAGAAAAGCTTACATGGGGGTTGAAATGTGTCTTCGGCCATGCCACAAACCCTTGTTTGGGGCACCCAAACACCCAAACCCAAACCCTTGCTTGTTTCCAGGCATAGACCAAGCCTGGAAAAAAAACAAACAAACCTGCACATACACCAACAAAAGACAATGAATGGATTTACAGATGCTGTCGTTCTTACTAGCAGGGAACGAAACTGCAACCGTGTAATCATATACTAGCGTCACAGTTTTTCTATTTATGTTTGTTACTGAGTACAGAAGGCAAGCTCTGTTTTCCTTTACAACAACATATTTGTTTGTTTTTTTCTGACAAGATATATTTCTTTAATAAGAATAAGCGGGTTAAAGAAAAATTATATTGATTTCGGTTTTTCCAATAAAGAAGACAGATTTGAGAGGATATGTGAGCTGAATTTGTGCCACGTGTTTTTTTTTATGCACACTGTCTCACTTCAGTCTGACTATTTCTGATATATTGTACATCAGATTTAGAGCTTCAAAGATTTGACAATCATCTCCATAGAAGGGCGGCTCGGTGAATGAATGGTTAGCCTGACCGCCTCACAGTTAAGTGACCTGAGTTCAATTCCAGCTGGCTGAGTTTGATATTCTCCCCGAGCCTGTGTTGCTTCTCTCCGTGTCCTCCAGCTTCTTCCCACATTCCATAAACATGCATGGCAGGTGTGTTGGACACACTAAATTGTCCTTGGGTGTGATTGGGTGTATGAATGGTTGTTCGTCCCAGTGTGCCCTGCTATTGACTGGCAACCAGCTCAGGGTATTCCTCGCCTACTACCTGAATTCAGCTAGGATAGGGACCAGCAAGCCTGTGAACCTTGTGAGGATAAGCGGCTATATAAGTGTATGATTGGATCTTCATTGCAACTAGAAAAGCTAGGTAGTGATAATAAGAAGTTTCATTAACTTAACACCAATATTCATCATGTTTTTCATGTTAAATTACAACAGTGAAATATTAATGATCTTGCAAACAATTCTATTTATAGAAATTTGGACTACAGCAGTTTAAAATAAATGCTAAGGTCAAATAACAAACCGAACCAATCATGATGGAGTTATGAAACTTTTTGAAGAAGCAGGCTAGCTTGTGTGCACACACACACAGTGTGCTGCAAATGTGGGAGTGACACGAAGTAGGACATTGCAGAAGACTGTTTTTAAAAGGTTGCATACCAAATACTACACAGTATTCAAAATTATTATGCAAAGTACGTTTTACTCAAATGTTCATGAGTAATTGATGCCAATGGCAGTCCGAATAATTTTCAAATAAGTAATAAGTGTTACATCCATTGAACGTGCAAGTTCTTGGGCAGTTTCAGCTTCAATTTCTTTGCAGGATGTTAGAATAGTATCCCAGAGCTGCTGCTTGGGTAAGAACTGTGTCCCACCCTTATAGGGTTATAGGCTTAATGATGCTCCAGAGGTTCTCCATAGGGTTGAGGTCAGGTAAAAATGGTATCCACACCATCAATTTCTCTTCTTTTATGCCCATAACAGCCAGTGACTCAGTGGTGTTCTTTGCTGCTTGAGACGGGGCATTGTCATGCATGTAGAGTAATTTATGTCAGAAGGTATGGTTTTTCTTTATGTACAATGGAAGAAAGTGGTTTACATACTTTGCAGAGGTCGGATTTACACCCTGAGGGATCCTAAAATGACTTGGCAGATGATTCCAGCCCAAAACATGACCTTCTTAGGACAGTGTTGCCTTTTACTAACCATTCACGCTACTCTAGCCACCTTGGTTATCTAGGGATGTACGGCTCTCATCACTAAACAAAACTTTTCAAAAATTAGTGTGTTCCTGAGCCCATTGCCACCGTTTGTGCTTTTGAGCATTATTTAGAGGTGGCTGAATATTAGCTTTAAGCACACTTGCAAACATCTAATACCTCTTTGCTGTTTGCGTTGGCCTATTAGCAGCTTCTCTGTTGATCTGATGAATTGGTTTGGCTGAAACCGTTCCTATTTTGCTTTTGCATTTGCCGGTGCTCTGAATTAGCAACAAGTTCCTTCACAGTTCGTTGATCACACAAAGGTTTTTGTAAAATATCCAATGTTTTTATACCCTGAGCAAGGTAGGGTAACTTACACTTTTCAGCAACAGAGAGATCACTTTTATGCCCCATATCGTTTGAAACCTGTGGCCTGCTTAATAATGGGGAACATCCCTTATTTAATTTTTCTTTGAATGAGCTCACCTGTTTATTGCAGGAGTCTGCCATTAATGTTGATTATCGACAGAGCCATGAGACACAATGCCACTCATGAGTTTAAGGGGCAAAGCAAAAGCCAATACGTTTTTGCCTCTTTAATCCAGTTTGCATATTAATTTGGAAAACTGTATGTTCTGGTACCCATGCGAGTAACCCACAAAAAAAAAAATTATTTGCACCCATGTACATGTATGTTCAAAATGTAATACTATCAAAGAGGTAAAAGATATGTTCTCAAATGCAAAAGAGCTTATTGAAGGTTGACTTTAGGATCATCTGTGTTCTGACACTTTTGACAAGATAAGCGAACTTGTAACATAATTACTTGAAGAGTTCAAACAGTGGCCAAATCTAACAGAATAGCGCACAGTGGAATAAGATAGGATTACATATTTATGAGCAGAGAGACCTCATTATCAAAGGGAATCTCCATGCAAATCATGGATCTGGAATATCCAAGCCAGTGAAATTGATTCCATGAATAGCATACACTTTTTTTTTTAAAATCTAATTAAAGTTTACTTAGATTAATACATTTTTTATTGTAAATATTCAATATTCACCATTTGAAGTTAGTCTCATCGCAAGAATATCCTCACTGTTCTCATTCAACCTGTTGCACTCTACAAGTCAGTTTTTTTTCTTGTTTTTTTTTTTTCTGTTTGATCTTATTATGATAGCTAGTGTTGCATCAACATCTAAGTGAAGCAAGCTGGCATGCTTGGGGGGAGGGGGAGGAAGTCCTGGTGGAGAGGACAGCAGTGAAGGTCGTCTCACCTCGGCTGCTCACCAGCTGTCACATGTGGACAGACAGAAGAATCGCCTTAAACCTGAATTGATTTCTTTGAGTGAGACAGAATGAAATTTCAGATATATGTTGACCTCTCTTGATGGAATGTGTCACTGCAGAGCTGAAGATGGAGCAAAAGAAAAGGCTTATAGATAGCAAATGTCATTTTAGGAAGAGATGAGCAGTTCCTGCCTTTTTTTCCCTTCAACTTGTGTCATCGACTCTCTACTCGAATGTACATGTTTTTAACTGCTATATGTTTATGTATGTTATTGCTGCATCCCTTAAGAAATCTATATCAAGCATTGACTATCAGTAGTAGTGCACCAATCTCCTCTTATTCCCTTTGAGTCCTCATTTAAGAAACTGATGCGGCAGGAGAGATGATTTATTAACTCTAAGATATTTGATGAAGGTCTCACGCAGAAAAGCCGTTTGATAAAGTCTGCTAGCAATGGAAACAATTTCAAGCCAACTTCACAGATAATTAGGCACTTTAGCCGGTGGGTTTGATTTTGAAATGAGCTGAGCTCACAGCAAATGCAGTCTTACCTCAGCACACTGGAGATATTATCGCAATGAGGCGAACGTTTGGTTCTCATTTTAAGAACCTGAACTTCACTCTGCGAGTACTCCTGTTTTGTGAAGTTCTCAATAAAATAAAACTTAAAAGTATAATAAGACACTGTAGAATTTTTAGGTTGTGTGTGTGTGTGTGTGTGTGTGTGTGTGTGTGTGTCGATTGGCAACATAATCTTTCGCTGTAAATAAAAAATAAAATTGACAAGACACATTTTTTGACAACAGTAAAATGCACTGGCAAGCTCCTCTGACCGTTTTCGTCTTGTAATAAGTCATTATGAGTTCAACTGCACCATGTCCCATTTAACCTTGGCAAAGGTATGTGCTGATTAATTAGAGTAGTTCTACACAGTTATTATGGCATTTCTCAAACAGCAAATTCAATGACTGATAAATGTTTGCACAGTACATTACTTTAAAACGTGTTTTTCATAAACACAAAAAAAAAAAAAAGCACGCATGAATGGGGGAGATCATGACAAACAGGAGAGCTGGAGCCAGAGGTTAACCCACAACTTCAACTTTAAAAACTTCTTCTTCTTGTTATTATTATCATCATCATTATTATTTGTTGTTGTTGCTGTTATTTAAGACTTGGAATGCTAATATCAGAGATTTTTGAGGCACACCAATATAATCCTACACAAATTTTTCTAGAAGTAAAAAAAAAAAAAGCACGCATGAATGGGGGAGATCATGACAAACAGGAGAGCTGGAGCCAGAGGTTAACCCACAACTTCAACTTTAAAAACTTCTTCTTCTTGTTATTATTATCATCATCATTATTATTTGTTGTTGTTGCTGTTATTTAAGACTTGGAATGCTAATATCAGAGATTTTTGAGGCAAACCAATTAAATCCTACACAGATTTTTCTGGAAGTATCAGATACAGATATCGGACCAAAATCTGATTTAAATATTAGATTGAGACCTTTACTATCAATAATAGTATTCTCCAGCGTTATTTTATGGGTTTGGCCAGTACCAAAACAAATCAACCAAAACTCAATATACCAAACTCAGCGACCTTAAACCTACAAGTACTGTGATATCAGAGCATTTTTCTTAAATACTATGGGTAATAATGCATATATACCTGTGTTTCATTTATGAGCCTGAAATATCCACTGAAAATGCCACTGTGTTTTATGGTCATGTTGAGATTGAATACGAATTTGCATATGAAAATGCATATATTCATTTATACTGTCATAGGAGACGTGTTACTGTAGACATAATTGCAGAGGTATGGATGAATGACTGCTTAATGTACAGTCGGTTGAGCAGAAATACATTCTGCAAAAAAGGGGTGACTCATTTTCTTGTGTCTAATTCTTCCATTAGCTCTGTAATTTCATTAACAAAGCTTAAAAGGGAGAAGCAGAAGACTGTCAGGGGTAATTAAAAGATAAGGTGGGGAGAATGGCTCGCCTGTCCTTGCTACACGAAGACATTTAGCCTCTATGGTGAGATCATAATATTCCCACAAGTCAGCCTGCTCATGTGCACATACATTCAACGCACACAAAGAAGCACTTAAGGGATGGCAGAAGAGCTCCTCCACCTGCCAACAGAACCTCGGAGGCTCGTGCAGTGTGGAATGATTGGTTGCAGTCTTGTCGCGTTGGGCTGATGAGCTATAAAATATATCTAAAGCACAGTCATGGTCATCATAAACGACTTATAAATGAGCACTGAGGTATTCATATTTTGCCGCAATTGGAGAGAGGGACCTACACCATGCAAAATTACGTTTCTGTCTCCTTTGCAGAGTGGGCCGTAAAATGGGTGCAGTCAACAGTTCATGGTTTTGAATCTTGCTTTGTTTGACCTTTTACGATTGTTACTTGTGTGCGAATTATCTAGAATGAAGAGCGGGCTGGTGTGATATGCTTTTGTTGGCATCGGTGTAAGAAAGAACTGCTGTTACTCAAGCGTTTGGTCTGCAGTGTCTGTTTTGCCACTTTATTGCTACTAAAACAACTATGCCTATGGTTGTATAATGACTGCAGATGGGGGCATTTAACGAGCGACTGACACCCCTGATATTGCGTCAGCTACTCCACCCTCCAGCTGCGAGGATAAGAAGCATAAAAAACACAGACGAGATTAGAGGAGAATGGTGGATCAACTTCATCAGTTAATTAAACTCTATTGCAGCTTGATGAGCAATTAATCAAGACGCCATGAAGACTGTCAGGCAAGGCTGAATTCTCGGGGTGTGGTATCTGTGCTCCATACAGTATGCTCCCATGAGGCATTACAAGTGAGCAGCCCTGAATTTGGAGGATGGCCATGGCTTATAGAATCAGCTATCAATCATTCTGACGTTAACCCATGAGATATTAAACTCTAGGATCGGGATCCTCTCGGACCATGACGGAATTATATGCTTAACTCTCAAAGAGTTTTTTTTTTTTTTTTAATGTGGTCACCTTTTTTTTTTCTTTGACTTCATGAATATTCCTCATGTACATGTATGGACCTCTCTAGAGTAATGTCAAACATTAAGTAGAAGTGTGTCCAAAAAACCAAAACGAAAAAGAATCACAAAAGAATCAAGGTTACTGCGGTTCAGAATCACTATAGAATGTCCCAAATTAGATTTTTTCAAGAAAAAAGAAAAAAAAATCTGCTTCCTGATGGCTTAGAACAAGAAACAAACGTCACAATTACACACCAATGGCACGCTGCAAAGGCCGACTTTAAAATAAAAACACCCAGTAATACATGAAAATTAATGTAAGGGCATTCGGACACTGTTATTTTGAAGTTGGCTTTCGTAACAGTTCTAACTTCTTCGTTTTGATGCCATCACATAATGTCCAAGCAACAGCAGCACACCATCATTAATCAAGTCTTTGATTAAGAAAGCTAAGAAACCGCTTGTCAATTACACTGTCATTGTATGATACGAATCAAATCTCCAGCATTAGCACTAGCCGCCAACTCTGTAGTGCTTTTAAATGCAGTTGGACATTTCCAACTCAGACAGAAATAGATCCATCTATGCTTTAAACATTAAAAACTGCTAGTTGGGTCTGGGTGATTTTGCCTAGAAATGAAATTTCAGATTGTAATTGAATTTTGGTTGTTTTCTGATTCCCCTCTCCTATTTTTTAAAGAAAGTATGGAAAAATTCAAAACAATTTTTGCTTTAAAGGGACAATGTGTAAGATTTAGACCGTTTTTCATTACAAACAGCAGAAGGTGCTCCATTTACCGTTGTACGTAGGTATAACAGACATGGCAGCCTATGGATGAGTAGTTGGGGTCTACACACAGTTTCTGTGAAAAAAAAGCACCGTTTTTATAATTCAACACTTAGTAAATGTAAAAACAATGACATTTTTATATTTCCAGTTGTCATTCTGTCTCGCAAAGCAAACTGGAGTAGCTCATGAAGATTGGAAGCAGAAATCATTGTCAGTCAAATCATGGTGAATCAAAAATAATTTAGAATGGAAAATTCATTCTGAATTGAATTATAGACCCTAAAAAGTGAACTCAAATGAAATCATGAGTCAGTCAAAGATTCCCACCCTATTAAGTTGCATATGCCACCTGTTTAGTTATTCACCTTCAATCATATCCTTGACCTTGAAATGTCTCTATCAGAGAGTTTTTATTGTCTTATTTTTTTGTACCATAAGTATTTGAGTCTGAAACATTATCAAGGCCACAGCAATTATTAAATGTATAGTAAATTAGAGGGAGCTATTTAAAGCAGGATTTTAATTGAGTAGCTCCCTGATGGCTGTGAGTAACTAAGTTCAGTATTAATGTGTCCAGATTTGGAAGCCCTAAGACAGATCCCATGTTATCTCTTACAGATGCTTGTCTTGGAAATTTTAAAAACCAGAATATGAAGTAGGGTGGTGCTCACTACACATCTGCTCTCTCAGAGGTTCTTCATGAAGGGCTTTAAGGGGAGCAAATCACTCAACCTGACACAAATTAGCTCATAGGCAAGGTTTTACTGCCACATCAATGTCTGACAACCATTTTTTCACACTTCTCACACACCGCACAAGCTTTACAAGAAGCGTGCCACATTCACTTTTTTGATTTTTTTTTTTTTCTCCAATGAGACTGGCTCATTCATTAGACAAACTTGACACTATCATGAAGGCGCAAACAAATTAATTTAATTTTAGGTTTGCTCTCTCTTCTATTCTGGCTTTTCAGATTTGCTATGAACTATTTGAACTTAAACACCAGTTGATTATTTATTTTGAGAGAGTTATGGCAAGAGACTAAGATACAGAGCAGTCTTGGCTGTGCTGACTGGATAATGACATGCAGAGTGCTGCGGCTCTACCGTAGGTTTAGCTTCCAACCAGATGCTCAGATTTCCCTCAATCTCCTTAGGGGAGAAGAGGGTTTTGTAGTAGCGTACACAATCATGGAAAATTGATTAAGCAGCACATAGCAACAACTTTGACTGTAAATTATTGAAGGAATTTACTCAGATTTGCAAACAGAATTCAAACATTGAGACTCACTGTCGCGCTTAATAGTGAGCAGAGAATTTAAAGAAGCTTCATCCTAAATAGGACAAGAAGCCAAGTTTCCATGTTCGATTTTTCCTTTATAATGTACATTACCAGTCAAATGTTTGGAAACTGATGAAAATGTTAATGATTCTAATGCACAGCTGTGATCTGAAAGTCATTTGGTTGTAAAGTGCCATCCACATCATAAAACTGCAAAAAGGTGTTTCCTTTGGAGAATTGAAAGTTCATCCATCCATCCATCCATCCATCCATCCATCCATCCATCATCTATAGCCACTTGTCCTCACTGGGGTCACTGGCTGTTGGTGCCTCTCCCAACTGTGTATGGGCAGTAGCCTGGGGAAACCCTGAACTGGTTGCCAGCCAGTTGCAGGGCACACAGGGACATACAACCATTCATGCACCCAACCACACCTAAGGACAATATAGAGTGCAAGTGTCTCTCATATAAATAGCCCTCATGCGTTCACGCACGGAGCCACACAGGCTATTTTCTGAAGCTTTTAAACGTCAATTAACCATCAGCCATTAAAACTTGTCATACACATGATGCTGTCAAAACTTAAAATAGTAATTATAATAATTTGAAATAAATATCCAAGAAATGTTATGAAGTCCAAATTACAAATCACAGTTTAATATAAGAACATCATTTTATTTATTTACTATTAATTGACTATGAACGAAATAAACTAACACAAACATATTAAAAATGAAACAATAAATGAAGGAAAGGCTTGCACTCAACAAAACAAACGCCGGTCACAACCGATCAGTCTTTTTAATACCTCCCGATTTGTCTTCAGCTTTTCGTTATGGAGGTCTCTTTCTCTTGGCACAATATATATATATATATATATATATATATATATATATATATATATATATATATATATATATATATATATATATATATATATATATATATATATATATATATATATATATATATATATATATATATATATATATATATACACACACACACACACACACACACACTTTACAGTGGTGGAGCGATTTTTATGTCTCAGTGACCCTAGGAGTTAAGTTGTCCGCGCCTCTCAATCTGTTTCATTTGGTGTGTTTCTTTTTCCCAGGAAAGTGGCAACATTGCTGTTGTGTTCAATGTGGGAACAGACGACATTAACATAGAGGAGACTTCAAAGTTTGTAAATGACGGAAAGTACCACATAGTCAAGTTTACAAGGAGTGGGGGTAATGCCACTCTTCAGTTGGACGACCTACCCGTAATTGAGCGCTACCCCCAAGGTGAGTGACCCACTCTCCCTTGAGAAGCATGCATTTTCTAATTAAGGTTGATTGAGATAAGATCATGCAAAGTGTTTTCATACTGCACTTTTGATGATGTAATGTTGGCTATTCTCTTTCCAGTAGCTGTGTCGAATAATACCAGTGTTTTCATACATGCTTTAATAACACTGTACATTATCAATGTTTCTAAACAGTGTTTTTTTTTCTTCTCTTATTAAATACAACTTTTACCGAATAGGAAGCCACCCACGCTGTTGAGTGTCATTTAAAGAGTATGTAGATTAAAATCTGCCTATATGCAACATAAGTGTTTTTATCATTGCTTACATCTCAATTTGGAGTTCATAGCACAACAGTATAATGACATTAAATTAAATGTATGTAGTTGCTGAACCTGTTTTGTGCTTTTGCATGAAGTTGACATACATTGAATGGATTCCTTGGCTAAGGAAGGACCCACTAACACTGGTATTTTTCTGTACAATTTTTCCATGTCAATAACGTTAATGCATTTACTCTACTGTACAGTATTGAAAGGTCATAATCATGATTGTAATTATGCTATTCAAACTGCATACGGATTTGACAAAAGCTACTGTGGATAAATGAATGTGAAATACTTAGCTCTCTTTAACATACATACATCAAGTACACATATTCTGATGTTGCACTTCAAGCTATTATTTAAAATATGTGCTCCTGAGAGTGTGCTCTACAGCTTCAAATCAAGATCATATGTTTGAGTCTTAGAGTGAATTAAATGTCTGGGCAGTAGGACAAATGTTTTTGTTTTTTTTTCCCAAATGTTTACTGACCTTTTTAGCAATGACTGTGGCATCCATCCAAAAGCAAGATGGTCAAATGCGCTCAATCCCTCCCGTTCGCCTCGAGTAAAACATGGACATAATACTTTTGACATGTTGCAGATGGGGAGGAAAGCACTGTAAGGTTAATAGTCAGTCCCAGAAGAGCAAACAATACACGGACAGACAATGCTCATGAAAGAAATTTGCTGGCGAAAGCAACATCATTGTTTACTTGTTGTGTTACCTGAGAGTGATCTATATGTCAAGCTTATCTGGCTACAGCTTCAGCTCAAAGTGTAATGATTCAATTGTCAATCATGAACATTAGTGTTTTATATAATATAGTACATTTATTATCGAAGAAGACTTTGGAAGATTTAACTGGGTGAGATGACAAATCATTACCAACAGTGACTGGTGACACAGCTGGTGACCACTTCAACGACAGATTAACGACAAATCAAACCCTTTGCTCCGTCAGTCTTAATCTGTCATTCTTAAGAAGTTTTAGTCATTTGGCAGTCTGTTAGCCAAACATTGGTCCACCAACGGCCAAACAGGTAGTCCGTCAGTACCGACAAACTCTCTGCTAATTAACCTTTACCTTAAGTGTTTTATCAAGGGAGCCTATGAGGCAAAATAATATGGAAGCTTAAAAGTGTCAAAACTTGATCAATGCAAACAATGTTTTGAAAAAAATAGATTTTGACAAATAAAAGACAAATATATAACATGCCAGAATATTATTATGAAATATATCTAATAAAGATTATATTAAAATGCTTGGTTCTTACAGTCAATTATTATTTCATATTGTTCTTTTTCAAAATGGCATTTTTAGTAATGCCGTTTTGGTCTGTCAATCAAGGATAGAGGGATGGACCTCTGACTGTCATCACCATTGTTAGCATTTATTAACATTGATGCTTGAATGTTATGTGAACTTCCAGATACTATCTCATCAAAAAAAAAAAAAAAAAAAAAACCTCCTCCTGCAATGGTCTCTCAGGTTGAGGTAAGGGCTTTACATCCAGTTCATTGAAAAATAAAAATATAAAATAACTTTTCTGGGTTACTCTCCCACAGCCAGTCTCTTCTTAGTGATAATTCTCCACACTTAAATCCATACTGCAAATGCTCCTGCTCATGTACAGTATATGTAAAGGGATCGACCAATCAGTCAACTAGACCTTCCTCATGTGATTTGGTTGACAAGACCTAGTTATTCTGCTGAAAAAAGTCGATATTTAGGGGCCCCTATTATGGTGTTTTAAACTCTCAACTGATAAATATACACATACAAATGAGGGAATGTTACCTTTGGCGATGTCATTTCTATTAAAATATGAACATTTTTGGTAGCAACATTTCTAACCAGAAAGTGAAATGTCTTGTTGACTAAAGTCATGCCTCTCACTGTGTGGCTGCCATTCCCCCATCATGATGTCGGTCACCCACGAGCAATTATCAAAGAAAACCTCGAACGTGTTGCAGTCAGTAGCGGAGTCAGAATCGAGAGCCACAAAAGCAAAGCACGTTTCAAGAGAACACACACAGTAACACCCGTTCCTCTTATCAAATGTGTTCCCTCCGGAAACCAGCTCACATAATAGTTCCGCGGGTGAATTATGGGATACAGCGCTGTGGGCCAAATAAACATTTTTGCCACTAGGACATTTTCTATAGTCAAACTATGTAACGAATAAATGAAACTTTGATGTTAACTGGGCTGATTTGGTGCAACCGGTGGAACCAGTAGTAAAAAACATGAGAATTTACTTGGATTATGTGGGCATTTATTTTCTCTTGCAGCCGCGGTACGGGGGCGGTGTAGAGGCGGAACGAGTGCCTTCCTTCTAACTACTGTTTTATAAATGGTGAGGCATGAAAAAAGGCCCTTATCGGCTCATGCGGGACTAGTGCGTAGAGCACATGGAAAAAAAAAATCTTAAAAATGCATCAGTGAAGAAAAATAATACTTTGTGGGTGTTGAAAGTAGTTAATTAACTTTTAACATGGTTAAAAGCGCCAAGAAATGAATTCCTTTTATGCAGGTTTTTAATAGGGGAGTTCAAATACAACTATTTCACGACTGATACGATACAGTAATTGTAGCCGAGAGTCTTGTCTTGATACCGATGATCAAAACAATATCAGCGGGACTATGCCTATGCTTCTTTCTTTCTATCTTTCGTTCTTTTTCAATAAAACATTAGTGGAAAAGAACAACAGGAAATAAGAATTGACGTTATAATTTTCTTTTTCATGAAATATCATGAAATCGTGGAATTTTTTTTTTAAAAAGTTATTTTAAAATATATGATGTTATGATAAAGTATTATCAAATATCCATCCATCCATTCATTTTCATAGCCACTAATTCTCACAAGGGTCACCTGTGTGCTGCGTAGCCTAACCCAGCTCTCTTTGGGCAGTAGGCGGGTTCCATCCTGAAGTGGAATTCAGCCAATCACAAGGCACACAAAGATAAACAACTTATCAGACACTTACTCTAAAAGTTAGAGTGCCGGAAAAACAAACACGAAGAATTCAGTCAAAAAATCATGACTCTGAAAATCAACATTCCAAATTATGAGAATGTGAAATGTGAAGTTTTTTTTTCATTTGAATTTGTTGCCATGTGTGTTGAAACATGCTGATCATCAGTAATTCAATTGTAACAATTCCAAGGTTAGCTATTATGTTGAGTTTCTTACATTCTAAATAGATCGAATTACATTTGCTGTACAGTAACCCTTTGACCTCCAGCACACAAAGCCATTATTCAATCAGTCCGCCTTTCATTTGACAAGTATCCATGTACTGTATGCCAATAATACACTCATAATCGTAGCCCTTGGCCTGGCTGCTCACAGATCAACATTCCTACAATAGAGGCAAGCAAACTGCAAAAACGATGGTTGGAAAGTTCGACAGAAAGCTACAGATTGCATCAGAGGGAGCAATCATTCCAAAAGCAAGGCAATAGTTGTTCCACCAAGACTTATATTGCTGTCATCATAATCTCATTAAAAAAAGAACTCATCCTTCATACTTAAGAGGGCCCATTAAAAATCTTTAGCATAATTATTCTAATCTAAAATTCAAAGCTCATGCGCAGACACATAACTACCCTTCTGTTTGCTATAGTTTGTGCTTTTATTCTTGCTCAGCTTTGCGCCACACACAAAAGGCTGGGCTGCAACAAAAACAAGACAGGGAAAAAAGGGCTTCTTCTCCAGAGTATTGGCCATGAAAGTAATACCAACACAATGGTGTTGCCAGGCCCGCAGGGCACCATGCAGCATCCTATTATGGTATCCAATGAGCATGCACTGCACACAAAGATAATAGAGAGGTCTCTGCCTGGCCTTATTCTTTTTACTGTTATCAGTACACAGTGCACTTACATGACTCCCTGTGCATTCGCTTCCCCGTTCTCCGTATACCTTTTACCTCATGCTGACCACCCCTGCTCCCTCTGTCCATCTCACCCTCTATCCGTTCCCCCCCACCACCATCGCCATGCAGTGTGGAGTGTGATTTGCAGGGTGCAGCGTGGGTTAGAGTCATAACTGCATTCTTTTTTTTCGACATCTGCTTTGTTCTATCCGTGAACCTGTCCAGGCCGCATACATCACGTTTAAAGTAAAGTACAATGGACACCATTACCAAATTGGAATTAATTAAGGAAAAATAATAATGAGATTTTCTAAGGGTTTTAAAACAGATGATCGAGGAAATGCCCCAGTATCTTCATTGTCCTGACAGCTTTATTACAAAAGACAAAAAGAAAACCAAATGAGTACCTTTGGGACAGTTCAGCTGAATTTCTGCTGTCTGGAAAAGAAGATAAGCCTGTCCATCTCATATGAACCCAAATCACAACTAGGCAAGCGTCATAGTATTTATTTTTGGTGGCCCAAAGACTGGACTCTCCCACAGCCCTGCGGATGGCATTGTCCATGTGCCACAGTGGGGATCAAAATATTATCATAATGCGATTATGTTCTCTTTTAATTGACCTCGGTATGAGACTGACCACATCTGACATCCAGCCAAACTGGTAGATTTGCGGATAAAAAGAACCTGGTTTTGCACACGATTAGACCTACAATGACATACTGTACAATGACATACTGTGACATACTGCGTACCTGCGAGAAATGTAAAATGCCCACCTCCGCTGACCCATAATGTCATATCTCATAACAACTGTTCTAACTTAGGTAAATGATGGGCATTTTCTCTGAAATGTGTAAAGCTGAAACGACGAGAAATAAAGTAAATGGGTGTTATCTATAATGAAGAATGTACCAAAAGATGATATAAACTACCTGGAAACAACTTGACACAATCGGCAGCCTAATTCAATGAGCTCAAGCGGACAAGTTTTAAATCCTTTTCGAAGTTGCTGAGCCTTTGTTGTCATTCAAGCTGATGTGATGAAAAATGTCTCTATGTCTTTTTACCACCTAGACCTCGTTTCCCTCAGGTCTCTGCGTTCCCGTCTGCTCTGAGGCCATTCAACTCCAAAGCATTGTTAGCCACCAGATCTATAATCTGCACTGAGTGAATTAATATAGTTGATGGAACAAACATTGTCAATCTGCAAGAAGAATGAAGCGGACTGAATTCAATCTCTGCAGACAATGGCAGAGGGGAAAGCACTCACTCTTTAGCTCCGGTATAGTTAGTGGCCCTGACAAAAGGTTGATGCAGAGTTTGTCCTCATTTATGCCAAGTGGTCCTCCAAAGCAAAAGCGGAGGTTGCTTTAGGAAATTGCTTCTCCTCCCATGGCGTATTTTTTATTTTTTTTTACTTATTTATTGAATGACACTATTCCATCTGCAACAACGGTTCCCACATAAATATCAGAGAGTCACTTGCCCTTGTAGCTTTTGTCAAATCTATTTAATTGAAGGACATAACACTGTGATAAACAGTATATCTAGCTACATTGTTTTTGCTGACTGAATAGTTTTATTGTCCAAGGTATTACAATGTATTGTAAAATGACTTCTACTTCTTGTTAACAAGGGTATTCATTTCCAGATTGCTATTGTGCAGCGTGTTATTTTTTTCTTTCCTTTAAAATCAACAACTAAGGTTTACATAACATAAATGTAAGTGGTTTATTTTGAAAATGTATGTACATAACTAGTATAAAGAGTTTTAAAATGAAAAGACAAATGTGTTGGAGGTAAGACTTGACCATGAAACTGCAATGTGGTTTGATTTACAACTAATCTTTATTAATCATAAAGATGAGACCATTCAAGTTCAATTAATGTAGCGCTAATTTGTTGGATAAAATAAATTAAATGTTTGTTTAAATAATGGTTTATTAAATATTTGTTATAAATGCACAAAACATTTTCAACATAAAACATGTAAATGTGCAGCTGTTTAGCTATACCAGTTTGAACATTTAACCTTTGACCTTACAGATTGTAACCACTGAAATGTCTCTTTAAACTTTAAAGGCAACAATGATAACGAACGCCTGGCGATTGCTAGACAGCGAATCCCATTCCGACTTGGTCGAGTAGTTGACGAATGGCTACTCGACAAAGGTAAAATCACTGATTAAAATTTCAAATAGAATAATTTGAACATAACTAAGTTGTTGTAATATTTTGTAAACACTAAACATAAAATTTAAACATGAATAAAATAAATGATTTGAATAGTTACTCTAATGTTACTGTTCAATAATGTATGCTGTTTTAATACATATGTGAATTTATAGTTAAAGGGACTAAATATATGAATTTAAAGCTCATTGTTAAAATTTTTATAACTGATGGTAACTTTTTGATGTAAACTTCTAAATGATAGATATAAATGTAGTATTTATAAGTGTCTTGTTTGTTTTAAGTTTTATGTGAAATATTTTGGAAAAAGCATTTTTGACAGTTAAATGCCTTTTTATTTTTTGTGATTAAACTGCTAGAAATTATAAATAGAGAACAATATGAATTGGCGACAGAATTTTGGAGTCCCTTTAACATATTGTGTACAGTATAGGGCTTAATATCAATGAACTGTAACATGAAAACAAACTGAGTGCATGTTTTGATTTTACAGTGTAATAACCAATTCATATTTTTCACATATAATGTGAAATGACCCCTTTTTGTTTTAGTTCTCTATCCATTGCCTTAACCAGTTGTCACTGTTTTCTTTTTTGTTTAAATTATTGTTTTCCATGCTTCACCTAATTCAGTTGACTATATTTTGATTGTGTTTGCTAAAAGGCGTCTGGGTGCCTCCTCCGAGAATGCCGCATCCTCACTTCATAATTTCGATGCTTGCTCTGTTCCAAGTTCTTAATTCTTAAAACTTGAAGTAAAACCTGCTTATAGAAACAAATAGGAATGCGTTATTGGTTTCTATAAATACTGTACATTAACACCGTACATGCCATATTGTATTTTTGATATACTACTGGGATTTCATAATGCCATCTCGTAACTACACTTATGAAATCACTGTTTCTTTCATTTATTTTTTTTTACGAGACTTACCTTTTAGCAAAGCTGCTTATTTTTGTTTCCTTACTTTTTGTATTTTTGTTCCTTTGTTTTTGTTTTGTCCTTTTGTTAGTAGTTTGTTTTTGTAAAGCAGGCATGTCATCATAGTAACTGCAATAAATTACCAGGGTTTGCTTCTACAACCCGTAATTTATTGTTCTCATAAGCCATCGGTCAAGCACTTTGTCTTTCTGTCTGTTTTTTTGTTTGTGGGTGTTACTTTTGTTTGCTTGAAATCTCTCAAATACAACAGATTTGTATATGGAACATTATTTTCCCACAGGGCGGCAGCTTACTATCTTCAACAGCCAAACTACCATACAGATTGGTGGCTGGGAGCGAGACCGGACTAGATCATTTCAGGGCCAACTTTCAGGTCTCTACTATAATGGCCTGAAAGTGTTCAACATGGCCGCAGAAGGGGACCCCAACATTAAAATCCAGGGCAGTGCGCGGCTTGTAGGGGAGTCGCCTTCATCTATAACACCACAGTCGAGTACTACGGCCAATCGGTCTGAAACTGCCACAACTATTATGGAGCTCACCACCACCACTGCCTCTAGTCGGCGAGTCAAACAGACAACACCGCGAGAGCCTCAGCAGGTAAGGTGCTTTTTAACAACAGACATTGTTTTCATTCCCATCAGAAAAGAAAAAAGATAACTGTCGGTAGCTCAGTTCAGAAATACTATGCTATTGCAACATTAACTGCTTGGCCTTTTTCAACTCCCTTACACATGCATGTAGGGGAAGTCAACCCAAAAATCATTACAATAATATTTTCTGTATGCTCCCACAAATCTAACCATGCGATTCCTATTATCTCATTCAACCCCAACAATGTGTTTTTACAACTTTACAGAATCCAGACATTCAATCTTAGGTTACAGGCCTCTTTTACAATTAGCACTGGCTAGCACTGATAAATTAAGGCTTTTAAATCAATCAGTTTGAAGTGTATTAAATATATTTATTTTAATATTTGTCTCTTTGTCTATTTATTTATGTGATATATATATATATATATATATATATATATATATATATATATATATATATATATATATATATATATATATATTGTGGCGGACACTAGGACCATGTCTCTCACCCAGTAGGCATGTCTCTATGATCCTTTGATGCTTTGAACCTGTTGGCTCTGTCTTTGCTGTTTTGGACTTTGTTGTACCAGTTTTGTGATGGCATGCGAAGAGTAAAGATCTCCACTAGCACAGCAACGTGTGGTTTCTTCGCCTCGCCACATTGGTGACCCCGGACGTTAGAATGGGTGACCCCGGATGGGTCATCTTGCCATATTATTATCCCAGACGTTAGAAAGTTTAGTCAGGCTGTTGGAGATGTAGTCTCGCCACCTGGGTGACCCCGGACGTCAGAATGTTTCAGCGAGGAATCAACGCAGACGTCCCACATCGTGACATTCCTCCACCAGCCTACTATACGTCAGGTAATGCTGCAAGCTTGTACCACGTCAGCCAGCCAGCACCCCGACAAGGGTCCTCTCACCCGTCACCCAGTCCCTTGGCGCACCAGGGATCGAGCCAGCCAGCAACAGGCTGGTACGGGCGCCGGTGAGAACGGCTGTGCAGTCCAATTTCGGAGTCCCTGGCCGTCGACCGGGATCTTCCAGCCGGGCGGCCTCATCTACTACCGATGTCCGTCCGGCCTCAGCAGTAGGCCTCCAGCCACCATCATTCAGCCGCCCCTCCGATTCACCATGCCCGCAGGTATGGTCCGAGTATACATCGGAGCGGGTCAGCTGGTGTTGGTGCCGCAGCAGGTTCATGCCCAGGCACAGACTGGGACGCAGCCGTGACCGGCCGTCCCTCGGAAGCCACTGTGCCTGCCAGCATGCGGGTCAGCACTGCCACTCCGGCTCCTGCGGAACTTCAGAACATCCCTTTGCCAACGCTACCTCATGGTTTTCACGCTGAACGTCTCACCCTTACTCCCGTCGCACCTGGGGCCCTGGTGTCACATACACCGCCCAGGACCGGACTGAGTCTCAGGGTGCCAGACTGGTGAATACCCTGTGGGGTTTTCCGTTATGCCTTTCTGGGTGTTCGGGGGGGAGCTGTGTGGCGGACACTAGGACCATGTCTCTCACCCAGTAGGCATGTCTCTATGATCCTTTGATGCTTTGAACCTGTTGGCTCTGTCTTTGCTGTTTTGGACTTTGTTGTACCAGTTTTGTGATGGCATGCGAAGAGTAAAGATCTCCACTAGCACAGCAACGTGTGGTTTCTTCGCCTCGCCACAATATATATATATATATATATATATATATATATATATATATATATATATATATATATATATATATATATATATATATATATATATATATATATATACATATATATATATATATATATTTTTTATTTTATTTTTTTTTTTTTAGGGTAAAAGAGGGTTGGCTTACCATGGTGCAATAACAATAGTGTTTAGAATGATAGGTTTGCTTGTCTTTATTGAGAAATAAATGTAAATATTCATGTTTTGGTGCAAGCATGCGTGCTGAATGAGAATCTACTGTCTGTAATCAACGCCTCTGCTTCTGATACTAATGTTTTGATCCCTCTGCCCATAATTTCTAAGGGCAATACCACTAATGTACAATTTAATACATCCTTAAAAAAAATCTGTATGTCTATGATTTTGGTAAAGATTCCAGAGGTCACCACTTAAAAGCAACATGGTAGTCTTAAACTCGGATGTAATCTAAATATGCTGATCATTTGGCAGTGTCCGAACTGATCTACCAACAATGCTTAGTAAGTTAGCTTTGACAAATATTTGAGGCTTCAAATGTGGATTCTGGTGCACCAATTCTTTCATCGCCGTTACATGGCTAAATATTCTTCATTCTTTGATTCTAGACAGCATGCATATGAATTTGCAGATAAGGGATTGGTTGATCGATAGAATCAAATTAGTATCACGATGTTGTCTTTTTGTACTAAAGAGGCGATTGAGTTGATCCACCTGATTAAAGAGGTGTTCTGCAATGAAGGCACCGAAATGAATGAGGCATAGAAAAGAATATGTGCATTGGGAGATGTCATTGTCTGCGGTTTGATTCTACCTGACGACCTTTCCGCTGAGAGCTCCTGCAGTGGGACGCTTCAGTCTCAGGACATTGCATTGTGCCTAGCTTCGGTTCAAAGCGGTGCATTCAGAGCCCTTACCCTCAAATGGGTCTCATTTTTAGCATTGTCCAAGTGGCTTAACTCCCTACTGATGACCATTTCAATTCAATGATTTTTCTTTTTTTTAAATAAGCTTTACATTACACTGTCATTTTTAGCTTGACTGGCCCCATTGAAACAGGCTGGCAGCTGTTAAATTGTTTCAGAATAGTATAATGGATTGTTGGAAATCATTAATTCCTCCCCAATATAATATCATATCACTTGCCTTTAAATGCTGCATGCAATAATAGGCACTTTCCGCCAGTTCTGTCACCTAACATTAGTTCTCCGTACTTGGATGCACATTTACAGCACATCCAACAACCCTTGAGAAAAAATAAATTAAAACAATACCTTATAGTCGAACTTTAAATTTGCATGAGATTAAACCACACATCATTACCTCGAGGAATTTTACTGTAAATTTACGACACAACTACTGAATATTTTTGCACATTTTGCAAGTATGCTGCATTAGAGTTTGTGCTTGATAGTCGTCATTCTAGCATCACTGCTAACATCCCTTAAAACATGGGTCACCAACGTCGTGCCCGTGGGCACCAGCTAGCCCGTGAGGATCAGATGAGTAGCCCGCAGGCCTGTTCTGCAAATAGATCACAAGTGTGGAATGTTACAGACAATTCTAAATTCTGCATATTAAATGTACATTATATATTTCACTTGATTTACAAAATTACTATAGCTGTTCCATAATTATTGTGAGAAATCATTAACATGATCGGTGTCTTCACATAAATGGGTGCCCTTCGTATTAGTCAGTACCAAAGAAGTAGCTCTCACTTTCAAAAAGATTGGTGATCCCTGCCTTAAAATGTGCCATCTGGGATTTTTTTTCCAAAAATTGAATTCAATTGGCCTTGACTGAAAACTGGAAACTTTTTGATTCGTTTGTTTATTTCAAACCCCCTTGTGTCCACTTATGCATTAGTAGCAAACATTCCTATACCTTCTGATGAAAAGGCGGAAACTCTCCTACTCTTGATAACTAACAGTAATCATTCATTAGGCCAATATTTCAATAGACATTGTGCATTCATAAACAACGTGTCATAAAAGTGTTTGATACACCTTATCTACCTTTCACTCCCATGCCTAGCGATCTCCTAACTGTAATCCGGAGGCCGATCAGGCATGTGCCTCTTTTACGCACAAACTACAAACTTTATTTTCTTTTACAATACACTGTGCATCAGAGCACGGTGAGCAGCCACTGACTCTCCATGCAGCCAAGTGAATCACTGCCTCTCCTCCTCCCACGCATTGCCCGCAATTCAAGTTTTCTTAAGAGGCCAGGCTCAGTCTGTGTTATCATTCCCTCATGCATCTGCTCACACCCCACCCCCTCCCCAACAGGTAAAATTCCATACAGCTATCTCACGCACAGCCACAATCACAGAGGCATGGAGAGTTGTTGCTAAAATGCCCTTATATAATGCCATGACTCCAAAGCTGCAGAAAGACAATCAGAGGTGTACTTTAAAGCAAAAGTAACCTAATTTGTGGCTGAACAAGACTGAGTATTAACAGGCTGTTAGACTGCTTCAGACTCCACACAAAGACTGAGCGTGCGAGAGTTGTTGCAGTACATCAAGTAGGAACTTCTGTAAAGTGATAGTCTGCTGAGAAAAAAAAAATACACGAAGCACTGAAGCTGTAAAAAGGGACATCTTTTTTTGTGGATGACCTGGGACCTGTAGTTGCTTCTATTCTTTTTATAACCATCTAGGCACCATCCCTTCTCTTACTATTCCTTGGCTTTAGGCATCATTCTGTTTGTCTTGGTCCCGGATTGAATTATTGTTTTTACACGCAAAGGCAGCAATCTTAGATGTAACACTAATCCTGCATGTGCCGGTATTCAGACCTGAGCTTTATCTGGAGTTTGAATCATTCCTCGAGCAAGTAAACTTCAGCAGTGCAGACTCTTCAAATACAGCTTTATATGATAAAGAGACCCACGGTTTATTTGATCTTAATTTTGCTCAAGATCATATCTGTCATTCCTTTTTTTTTTTTTATAATACTCTTTGCTATGCTATTTCCACTCCTTTCCCTAACCACTTCCAAGTTATAGCAAATATGTTTTGTTTTTCTTTTTGTTGTCTTGTTAAAACCGTGCCTGCTCCTCAAATAGAGCTTTACAGTATATGATAACGAGACCCGCAGTTTATTTGATCTTAATTTTGCTCAAGATCATATCTGCCATTACTTTTTTTATATAATACTCTTTACTATGCTATTGCCACTAATTTCCATGACCACTTACAAGTTATCGCAAATATTTTGTGTTCTGTTTTTCATTTTGTTGTCTTGTTTAAACCTTGCCTGCTGACCTTTTCTGGAGAAGTGTGGTTATGTTGATGGACCGGTTGCAAGCCAATCACATGAGATACTAAGAATTGTGTCTTTGGCGGTCAACCGTGGCATGAGTTATAGAAGGTAATCTTGCCCTGGTGTTCCTGAGGCTCGGTCACCTTTGCCCACGGATGGCCAACAGATGGCAGGGGAGCTGCGACAGCGCCTGGCCTGCAGCAGTCGCTCCCCATGACAGACTATATCCATCATCTTGATGTCACCACAGGCAATTATGGAAACTAGCCTATAATATTATGCCGTACGCACAGTGAGTCCGTGTGCCTCACTAACGGTGTTGAACACACGCATCAGCACGTGACGTCATTTGTTTTCATGACTTGATACTTAATCAGTACTATTTCCTTTTTTTTCTTCGTGTCTATATTCAAAGAAAGCAAAATCTTAGTCTTTTTATGGGTCTCCCTTGGTAGCATATAAAGACCAACACATTTTCCCACCCACGTTGTTTGAATGGCAGGAAAGAAACTTGAATGGTTTTATACGATGTTTCATAACAGAGCAATATTGACACTAACACTTTACAGCATTTTTATTGAGCATTTTGTCATCTCACAGGGCATTGGCTCTTTAAATTTCTTGGCTCTTGTTAAAGAGGCTTATTCATTTTTGTGCTGTAGCCTATATATCTGAGCTTCGTGCCAGCTACTCATTGAGATCCACTGACACCGCTTTCATTTTTAAAAATGTATTTAAAAAAATATAAATACATAAATGCTAGCCAAAAGATGATACATGTCTTTAAAAGCTTATTTAAAACCACTGCTGTCATATTTCAACGTGCGATTCTCAAAGGAGAAAGGAATGTTTTATTTAAGCATTGGGTAAAGCCCTTAATTAAATAAATCCCTTCAGCTTTTTACAAACAAACATTTAATGCAACATATTTAGTGCGCTGTGATAAAGAATAGCATTGACCTACATACACGACCAAAAATCTGTTCACCCATAATTTGAAGTGCCCGATAGCACAAAGAAAAGCACCTTAATTTCTTGTTGAGTGCATTATCAATTAAAGAGGCATTAATTGTGGAAAAAGAGTCATTATGCGGTGACATCCTTATCCATTAGATTTTAAATCTGAATTCCATTCAGCTCTTAGTTTCACAATGCATTTTGATGGATGTATAAATTATGTGAATACATGTGAAATAAGTATACTCTCCTTTCAGTAAACTGATTATAATATTGATTTGATTATATTTCAATATGCAATTTTCAAACGTCCAATTCAATAATATATTAAATCATTATATTTTCAAGGTTGACAGTCATAAATGAAGCAGAGGAATTCATGTATTGGGAGATTAAAATGAAATAATTGAGAAATGTGAATTAAAGATTTGTTTAGGATTTCTAAATGTTGCTTGACAATGCACATCCCCTTTGCCTTATTGCTGGTGACTTACAGAGTTGCTCATTGTTGTTTTCCGTGTTCATGGATGAGTATGACACATCCAGACCTGGGAGGCAGGGATCTGATTATGTGCATGCTCTGTGGGAGCCACAAACCACAAAAGACCCAGCCTACTCTTGGAGAGCAAAGCGGCTTTTCTCTTTCCTTATTCTTTTGTTTGTTTGGTTGTTTTTTTTTTTTTAGTTTAGGTTTTTTTTTTTATTTATTTATTTTTTACATTACACATGGGAGTTGAGCCTTCAGTACTCTCATCTCAGCCATGGAGGAATCTATATTAGGATGACAAATTTGTTCCTGTCATCTGATGAGGGACTGGGACTGCATGTCAAGATGCAGCTAAAGTCAAAAAGACAATGATTTGTCGCCAAGTGGTGCTCCCTTTTTCTCTCTACAAAAACACACATGTGCATGTTTGGGTTTATCTTTTATTTTCGGCTTTTAACAATGAACTATATTCCTAAAACGACAAGTTTGTTTGTCACGAGATACATGAAAAGCTATTGGCTATTTTGCGTCTTTTTCCTTTTTCTTTTTTTTACATTTCTTCACATATCCTTAATGGGTGCCTCAAACTGGGCACTTCTCTGCTCTCACAGCAGATTACAACCAAGGTGAGCTAGGGATGCACACAGAGCTCCAGATTCGATTTCAGATAAGGAAAAATGCCAAAGCGTATGGGGAGAAGGAGCTGCAGTGGAGGCAGACCTTATCTGAGATGAGTTACTGAGAGTAAGAGGAGCAAAATATAGTGTCTAATATTGAATGTGCTCTGTAATGCATAGATGCAAATGATTAAAAAAAAAAAAAAGAAAAGGAGGGGGGTAGGCATCAGGAATTTGATTTAAACCATTTCTGCATTGGGCACAATTGGCTTAGAGATGAGAACTAATGATGTGCCCGAAGCTGTAATCAACATGCCGGAGGCTCAATTTGCTCTATGTGCACTCAACCATATGGTGTTACTTTAGAAGATGGTCTTAAAGCAGTGAACGCAAAAGTTATACGATACGCTTTGCAGGCATACAGTACACCGACTGATTAAACTCAATTGAAGAGCTGGTAAGAAAATTCACCTTTTAAAAAATGTCCGACCCAAATTTCTTACAGACGTGGTGAAGGGGGCGCATTCCCTTTGTTGGGGATAGCATGAGGAAACCTCTCACATGCAACCACACAAATTTATTACCAGTGGACGTGCTAAAGATGATAGGACTTGAGGGAATTCCGTAAAGCAGAGTAACTACATTAAAGTAGAAATGATCTGAATCCAAGGAGGGATGACATTTCACTGTTGTGCTTTTGGGTTGCGGGGGGAAGCACAACTCATAAACGCACACGTGCATGTGTCCCTGCAGTCCAAAAGAAAAATGGTTCCTCATTCCATGATTTTTCATTGTATCAGCAATACAGTCCTGCTTTGAACCTTCTTTTTTTTTTTTTACTCCATTTTATGTCCAAAACCAAGTGAATTGGTAGTGTGTGTCCCTCCTCTGCTGCATGAAATTGGGTGTAGCGGGTATGTGAAGCTGCCTCCCAGCACCTTGTTAGCCTGTCTGGGCACAGTGACTTAAAAGCCCCAGGAAGATGTATGGCAAGACATGAGCACAATGGTTCCAAGGGAGGAGATAAGAGGATTTTTGTTTTCTTTGGTTTATATCCTGTCTTGATACTCTGCCTGAAGTCCAGTTGAAGGAACTGCTGATTTGGCTTTAAATAAAGCAAAAGTCCCTAAAGAGATATCTCTAACATTCCACTGGGAATAATACAGATATGATAAAGCATATTGATTAATCATACTTTAATTTTGAGAAATGCTGGACAAATCTCACAATGCAGTGCAAAAGATATAATATCAAACAAAAGAAGGCCACTAAGCACTAACTAACTGGTGCGATTTTGAAAATATTCTGAAAGAATGTACATGTTTGTTAAGTGCATTCATTATTTGTTATTCCCTATGGACTCTTTCTTAAACTCCTTCCGGCCTCTTTGGCCCTTACCTTGGTAAAGTTTGCATATCATATACTACATACAGTACAGGCTCATGTTCAAAATTATTCAACACCCAAGGCAGTAAAGGATTAGCAAATTGGATGTTTATTTTTATCTTGTTAATAATTATATCAAATAAGGACTTATAAAATGAACTCATGCAACTTAAATAACACTATTTTTGTATCAGTCCTCACTAACAAAATAATTCAAAGTCTATGTCAACAGCAATACTTAGTACATATTACAAGAGCCTTTGGTAACAATTACATTGCTACGGAAGAGTATTTGCCCCCTTCCTGATTTCTGTATTTGTTGCGTATTACTTACTCTCAAATGTTTCTTTTCATCAAAACAATATTAATATCACGCTGTATATGAAATGCAGTCAAACCCTTTGTGAAAATCGGATTGCCCCTGGAGCCTAAGAGGGAGTTGTGTCACCTTTGGCAGCAATATCTGAAATTAAACATTTGTGATAGTTGGGAATGAGATTTTCCCCTTCTTTGTAGAATTTTTCAAGTTTGTTTGTTTTATTTAAAATCTCGAGCACCCCCTGGAGTTGCTTCAAGTAGCCCCAGGAGTACCCGTACCCCCACTTGTGAACCACTGTCTTATGGCATACTGGAGTCAAATCTTTTTTGTAGTCTGACATCAGCCGATTACAAACACTTGGGTGTTATGGCACTTGTCGCAGTTTGTGCCTTATGGTGTCAGCCAAAAGCAGAGTACCTCCTTCTGACAAGTCCTGTCACAGTTCTTCAGCTGTCATCGGGGGATTTTCCCCGACCTTCCACTTCAGGTACTGGACAGCAGTCGCTAACAGCATCATATTTCTAGCGCGCCCAGGTAGCTTTTCCAGATGTAATAGCTTTAAACTTGCTAATTAGGTGTATAATTGTCTCTCTTGGAATATTTCATGTCTTGGCTATTTTTTTAATTCATATCCTTGCCTTTGAAGAGAAATGACCTTTTCACACCATGTTGAAAGTTACCATTAGCTGTCTCAGGAAGGAGACTATCACAGTCTTTATTATTTTGCTCACACTTCCTTCTGTTACAGTTCTGTTCACACCTACAGGTGATTATATGTGCTCTGTATTGAACGGATAACAAGTTCATGGCGTACTCAGCCCCTTCACAGTCAGTTGGGACAAGCTCCGGTTTACCAGTCAGGACAAACACACAGCCCTGTTGTGTCCTCTGTTTTGCCCCTCTATGTGACAGTTTGAAATGAGGATGATGACAAGACTAATGTTATTTATACCCAGACATAATTTTCTTAATGTCATTTATTCTGCCCTGAGCAAAACAATGATTATCAGACTGAAAACACTTGCATAGGGTCTTTCTTTATTTGTCATAGGCAATTTATTTTCATCAGTCTATGTTATGCTATAAATACTATATTCTACTAACATGATATATCAGCCATCAACTGCTGTGACAATGCAACTTATATCGTCTTGAATGTGTGGGTCTGTGATGTTGACAGTTTGGCAGCAGGAAGAGTGTGGGCGAAGGCCAGGCTTTTTGCACTGTACTAACCTCACAGTCTGAGAGGCTCTCTTGCCTTCATTATTCCGATGAAATCTATTGAGCATCTGGGACTAAATTATTCATTGCCATCGACCCAGTTACAGGCTGCTAAGTTGTCATCAGTCGTTATTATAAGTTGTGATAGCTACAATGGGCTTCATCTGTAATGGCCACTATTTTATTGTTATAATCATTGTCGTTAATTTGGTTTATTAGAGCTTTCACTTTTGACGTTTTTTATAAAAGAAAGTGAAAGTATGGATTTACTCAGCCTCCATCTCAACATGAGAAATTCAATTTTGTTCTACACACTCACTGCCACACTAATGATGTGTGGCTCCCAACATGAAGCTCAAGATAACAAACCCCTCTGATTTAGTACAGACACAGCCACTCTTGTTACAACACATGACCAAACATTTGAAACCATGAGAAATAATAGGAAGGACCTTTGCTTTTGTTTTTTGTTGTTGTTTTTTTTTGTTTTGTTTTTTGCCAGAAGCCTAAGTATCAACGGTGCGGTCAATGCAATGCACAGGGGCCCTGAGCTTATTAGGGGCCTATTGTAAAAGAGAGAAAAAAAAAGAAAAAACAACAGCATTCAGAATTACTTTGTAGATTGAAAAGCTCAGGGCGAGTCAGTCATGCTGTGTGTGGCTGGTATGGGAGGAGCAAATGATCGTTTGTCCAGTTGGCACCTGTCATTGATGAAGAGTGGTGAAAAAGCAGTGTTGTCCGTAGATAAATAACTAATAGAGCAAGCATTAACTTATTGATTTTGAATTCTTTAGTTCTTGAGTTTGACATGGATTGTTTTTTTTGTTTGTTTGTTTTTTAAACAAGCATCAGACATACACCTGTGACACAAGTTTTATTTTATAATCAGGGCTCATCATGCGACTTGTTCTCTCTCTCTCTCTCTCTCTCTCTCTCTCTCTCTCTCTCTCTCTCTATATATATATATATATATATATATATATATATATATACTGTATATATTTGAACTAACAAACAACAAAGAAGAAAAAAGACCCACGTTCAACACACTCATTTGTTTTGGCTCATCTTCCCCTTTTGTGACCGCGCATGTGTTTATGTGTTTAGGCCAGGTGTCCGGGGGTATGAAAATAATATTCCACTGGGGCCTATCACCATGATGTTAGGCCACTCCCTTTTGCCATATATCTTCGGTGACCTTGTGAAAATTCCTTAAAGTAGTGATGTGTGGCGTCACGTAACCACATTTTGTCAGTCAAAACAAACAGAAGATTCCTGTTATAGCATCATAGAAAGTTTTAATTTGGTTTGGAGATGCTACATTTACCTGAATTCATTATATTTATGAAAGGTAATTATGTTTATAAAAGCTCAAATGATATTTTGCACTAGCCTTCTTAGTCATAGTAGAAAGAAATGTGTGCACCTTCTTTGGGCTAGATCAAACACATGTCAGTTAACACACGCCATGTTTTAATTTTACACCATGTCCTTACTATAATATTGATTTCTGGAAAATGCGTTGCAAAATGACATACTTGTAGGAAGGAGTGTCATTGAAAAAAGGGCTATGATTAGAGTCTGGTTGACTACGATTGACTTAAAGAGACAGCCTTGTGGGGTTGTTTGTCCATTTTTTGGATTGCGGAGATGAATGTGAGTTATGGATTCGAAAGATGAGGTTCAGTCTGCTCATGCATTCTAGTCGGCTGTTTAAGGAGTTCTAATTGAAATAATGTATTCTCCTTGAGTCAACAAATTTTCCAGTTATTTACAAATATTTACAAATATCTCTGCGATCTTTGTATAACAAGACCTGAGACTGGATAAAAACAGGGTCTGCCAAGGGATTCACAAAGACAGCAAGGTAAAAGAAAACAAGCGTCCTCAGTGGAATACATTAGTAGGACAGCACAAGTGTGCATCAGATAAACCCTTCAGATGCCTTTTGTGTCCTTCTGACTTTCAGCTTGTCTCCAAAGAGATGTGGTGTGTGCCAAAGAGTGTTCATCAAATTAGACCAGAAAGACAACAACATGAAAAGCTATCACTCTTCACAGAGGTGCGCCAACAGGTTATCACCCCGAAGGTTTCTCTTGGGTTTGCGCACCAGGGCATCAAAACAAAAAATACCCTAAAGAACAACTCTCATTCTATGTACAATGCGAAAATGCAGCATTCAATGACCCGCAGAATAGTGATTCACATTTGTATTTAAATATGCGCTGACTGAGCTTTAGAGAGGACATTCAGGTAAGGTTTCAGCTAAGTTGACTCATTAACGTTACATAGTACATTAAAAAAACACACACACAAATAAGCATTTAAAATGCACACTGTGACTTTTAACTTCGACAAACAGCATACAAAATGAAATATGGTATTATATTAGCGCTGGGTCAATTATGAAATCAGGAAATGAGTTGCCATCAGCATTTTCTGGATTAATGCTGGGTTTACTTTTATTTAAATTAATGAAGTTGGTATGAAGTACGAAACAATTAATTTTTGTATTACTTGTGGTTACAATTATTTCTTACCTCTTACTACATTGTAATTCTGGAGATGAGAGTTTTTCTTAATGTGAATTTGTACATCCATTTGGAAGAGGCTATTTGTATATGTTTTTTTCTTTGTTGTCTTTATTAAATGTAGTGTGTGCTCTAAAATTGGGCCACTTGAAATGTAGAGTAAATTCAGCCATGCTAAGTTCGCTCAACACTAAATAAATAGTCTGTTTTTCCTAACTTTGTCAGTAGGTAAGATTACACCTTCTGTCAATATAGTTTTCATTATGCTCCATTTTGGCAATAGCCATGGACACCTATATCATCTTGCATGGCAGTAGTGTACTTAGAGACTGTGGAAATGTTCATGCATTTAGCTTCAACCCTAAAAGCAGGTTTCTCTCCTTGTTTTTATCTTTGTGTGTGCGTTTCACACACCAACTGTCTCCCCAGGCTTTCCCAGTACATCCCACTGGAGTGTGCTCTCTGTTGCTAGGAGTAGTGGCAGATAAATGAGCTACTCCCCTCGTTCCACCAGGGCTTCAGCACTTTGCTACTGGAATAATGATGCTTGCGCCGAGTCGTTGCTTTTAGCACTTTAGAAGTATCTTGTTTATAGGATGATTTCTCTCGTGTGAATTATGCTGCTGAGATTGGAAAATGTGACTTCACTTAGCTAATCAACTTGTTTAGAATTGAACATTTTTGTTGGAAAACTTTTGGAAGAATTTTTTTTAATACCTTTCTTTTAAAGGGGAAGTCAACCCCCAAAATGTCTTTACAATATGTTCCATATGCCCTAAATTGTCTAAACATGACATTCAAATTCATGTTGTGTTTGTGGAATATAGATTAAGCAGCGAAATCCACCCAATTTTATCCTATTTTGGATCTGTCATTTCCTGAGCTCTGAGCATCTGTGATGTAATTTTCCATCAACTACTCGTGGCAAAAAATATGCTGAGGGTACAGTATTAATTGCATATTAAATATGATGAAGTTATCAGATTGATTATAGACAAAATATTAACTTCATACTGCTATCTTGGATTGAAAAAGAAAAACAAAAGATGGATTTTGTTGCTTAGTTTATGCTCCAAAAACAGATTGTACTCAGAATATCGTGTTTAGCTTGGTCAGGGCACATAGAGCATTTTATTGTAATGAATGTTTTTGGGTGTAATTCCCTTTTAAGACATTTGAAAGGGGGCAGCTTGGTAGATGAGTGGTTAGCACATCTGCCTGACAATTAACGGGTTCAATTCCAGCTGGATATGGCCTTCCTGTGAGAGGTTACATGTTCTCCCCTAGCCTGTGTGGGTTTCCTCCGGGCACTCCGGCTTCCTCCCGCACTCCAAAAACATGCATGGCAGGGGTATTGGACACACTAAATTGTCCTTAGGTGCAATTGGATGGGTGAATGGTTGTTCTTCCTGGTGTGCATTGCAGCTGGCAACCAGTTCAGGGTGCTCTCCGCCTACTGCCCGAAATCAGCTGGGATAGGCACCAGCAAGCCTGCGACCCTTGTGAGGATGAGCAGTTATAAGAAATGGATGGATGGACATTTGTAAGGTTTATTTGTAATTTACATAACAAGAGCTATAGAATAAGGACACTAATAATTTATAATATTTGGACTATGCCACAAACAAATCAAAATGTTGGCCTACACTCTACACTCGCTTTGACACATGAGGCTTCTTCTTAGTGGTGATGCAGAGGCTTCTTGAACTATGTACATTAGTTGACAATTATAGGTTTCAGTAGGAGCTTTAAAATAAACAATAATTCTATGAACTCGTTTCAGTCCTGAAGTAGATTCAACTATCCATGTTTAATGCTTTTAGAGTCACTTCTTTCCATGACTCCATACTTTGCCGTCAATATCAATAAATTGAATGTGGTCGTGACAGCGGTGTTACAACCATACACCTCCACTTACTCACACTAAAACTTAGTGTGTGGTGATTTAACCTATGTGGCAGGCTTCCTCCTCTTCTCCTCTTGCACATGAATCTGAAATAGAAAAATAAGAGGAAGGGAGGTTGAGAGAAGATGACTGCGATAAGTTGAGAAGAGGAGCGAGGGAGTATTGATGACATGATACCCAAACTTCTGCTCGTGAATGTAATAGGGCTGGGAGATAATATCGATATATTCCAATATGAAAAGACTCAATACACATATTGTAATATGACATTCATTTTCTAGGTTTTCTTTCCCGGCACATCTAATTCAAATTATCAGGTCATCAGCAAGCTCAGCAGAAGCCTGTTGATGATCCTGATCATTTGAATCAGGTGTGTCAGGGAAAGAAACCCGGAAAACACACAGAACAGCGGCCGTGGAGGCCCGAGTTTGGACACCCCTGGTCAAGAGCGTGCTTGAAAGGAAAAAATGTTGCATGCTTTTTTTGAAAAAGAATGTTTAATTTCTCTTCAGAAATGTCAATGATGTGTGGCTTCTTAAAATGATTAAACAGAATGTGTCTATTTTAATGATTTCCTTTTTTTTTTTTTATTTACCAAACATTGCCCAATATATCACACTTTAAATCACTTTAATCATCACTTTAAATACCCAATTCCCAGCCCTAGAATGTAAGGTGTCAACATTCTACATAAGGGAAAACGAATCACGAGGCAAAAGTGATGGATGTGGCACTCTTGGATCAGACTGCTACGCCATCTGGAGAGCAACAGTCTACATCTGAAAATTACATTTACATTTGGATGGACTTGCCCAGCCGGCCTCTGCAACAACTGCTCTTCATCACATCTTCTTTGATGGATAATTCCCTGGCCCTTTATGTAAAGATGATATTCATCTGCACTCCAAATGTCGAAATAAACCTTTAGGAGTGATTAAATCATATTACCTGCATCCAAACGGATGTTAAACTAAATGACATCATATTTAATTTCCTTCACAAGTCAATACTAATCCAACTTGCGAACATATTTTGATGCACTGTCAGACATCAGTGCAAAAATAGCACCAAGTAAATGAAACTCAGAATCATGGCAGGGATCAAATGTTTTACGCCATGTTTCATTTTACACTGTTTACACTGTTTTGACTGCAAGTTACTGGAAATATTTGAATGAAATCATGACGGAAATATTTGAATGAAATCATGACGACATGAATTGCGGGCCTTCTGCTTTAAAGGTACATTCAGGATTACAAAATGTTAAAGATACATATCATAGCATACATAGCATCAGAGTGTGACTTCCTATCTTCCATATGACAAACCATCGAACAGGCACTTGATGAGTGGAGAAGGCTAAGAACACCTCTTGGTTTCAAGCTGCCAGCTTCACGATTATTTGAAAGACAAAGAGAGGAAGAAATATATGTGACGAATAAAATACATCAGCTGCAAATGTGATAAATACAGTAGCTTTCAAGGCACAAGCATTCCATTTGGATGCAGTTACACATAAGACCTGAAGATTTAGTTAACTTGCGAGAAATTTGCACCTTCATTAATTGCACCTTTAAGGTTTAATCAACTGCCTCAAACATGGAGCAGAATAAAAGTAAAACTATACATTGTTCAGAGTTGCCTTCAAATGTAGTGAGATGGCTTGGAAAATGTTTACTGCGGCAGAATGATACACCTGCAGTTGTGTTGTTGTGATCAAGTTTATTTTCTCAGTTTGAATCCAACAGACAGACACTAAGCTTTGGAACTGACATTTGTAGTACGCACAGAACTTTAACCTCTGCTGTTTCACAGTAATCCAATTTCATATCCATGGAGTGTAGAAGCAGTTTGCATGTTCAACAAGTTTAACCTGTAGGACTGTATGCCCCAACCGTTCAACTGTGAATGTATTTCTCTCTTTGCAGACAACCGAGGACATGCTGGTGGCATCAGCCGAGTGTCCAAGCGACGATGAGGACATTGATCCCTGTGAGCCGAGCTCAGGTGGGTTAGGTTAGTCATCTTTTTTTATTCTATTACTCTAGTGGTGTTTCAATTTGATTCTCTGTGCTGTAGTTCACCCACACCATGCCACTCAGGACTTCCACGCAGCTTCTATAAGAGCCTTTTAGGGTTTTTGTTAATGTTTTTATGTCAATCACAATGTTTTACTCAGATTGGCCATAACTTTACATTTACAATGAACTATTTTCAGTTTTCTATGCCACAAAGGCATTCATTTGACAAGGCAAACACGGCAATTATAGTATTATTTAATAAGAGCATGGTATGTGGAGTGTGTGTCGCTACACGTGTGCTTGGACAGTTGCTACTGGACTTAGGTACCGGTAATTAAAAGCTGTGCTTGGCTTCTGTACATTGTAAATGCTTTCCAATGAGCAAAGTTGCCTGAAGAATAATTTCCAATGAGCAAAGTTGCCCGAAGAATAACGGCACAAGCTCACTTTTTTTGTGTGTTGTTGCGATCAAATCAATGTGTCCATATTGTCATTGTTATTTAACTGCAAATTGCAATGAGAATTAATCCTTTTGTTTTTCGTGCATTATTTAAATAGAGCTCATATGAGCAACAATTTTAGGATTGATGCTCTTCTAACTAAAAATAACAACAGCAAGGATGTAACCTTTGTTCAATACAAACTTCAAGGAAAGATTTATTTACTGCACAATGTTCTATATCAGCTTGCAATGCTACCACACCTTTAATCTCATACCTTTCTAAGTAAAAGGAATTAAAGCTAAATCTATGAATAGAGGGATTTTAAGGGCTTTCAGGAGTGATGAGGAAAAAGGTGGAAACAATTAAGTCCAGACTAACCACTCCATCTAAAGGTTCTATTGATCAGTGTTAGGTCATCCAACACCGCTAAATGAATCTTTGCACAACGCCATGCATTTTAAGTTATTTTCTGGTTCTTTCCAATAATGTGTTCTAACAGCAACAATTGCGGCATCCACCTTTTTTCTTCTTCAAAAATGTAGTTTTTGTCTAATCCTTAAACTAATTACAGATATCGTGCTCTTACCGAAAAGCCAGTGTCTGTTATTTGAAATCAATCCAATCGATAACCAAAAATATTATATCCACCAAAGCTTGCGAAAAATGTCCATTCTTACATCCTACTCTTATATCGCTGCAGGCCAGTGTACTGTTTTCTGACGGAAAACAAAACCATGCGAATTTTGTATTTCTTAGCCTCACTTTTATCAGATTTCAACATAGATACTGTAAGCAGAATGATCAGAATGATCCATTATTTCTACAAATCTAAAGCTCCAAAAAGAAATACATCATTCGACCCTTTTAGCTTTTGTGAACAAATTTAGTTCCTATATTTATGAATGGTTAGGCCTAGGTAGGCCTAAACAATAAAGAGTTCTATTGCCAGAGGTCAGTGAAAGAACTTTTTTTTTTTGGGGGGGGAGGACTTAATCAAATGCCCTATTTCATTTCTTTTACCACCTGAAAACATGAAAACTCTGAGGCATAAGAAAAGCTTATCACCCATTAAACCCTCTGTGATTAGATCATATGGCAGTAAATTGAATCTTTCTCCTCGTTCTGAAACCCACCGAGTAATACTAACATGTGTACTATAATAGAAGGCTTATTTAGCTCTTTTGGGAAGTGCTAGTTGAGAGCAGTGTCTCTCTGCCACTTTAAAAAACGACTGAGGCTTTTCCCCATGGGATCTGGTCACCTTGCAAGCATGTCCTGTGCTTTTTTTTGTTGGCTGTAAGGCCACCTGGCAATGCGGACGAAAACTGTATAGTCACGGTTTTTAGGGAACAAAGAACAGCCTCTCTGTTAAATTGGAAAAACAACTTGAAGTCTTTTTCCAAGTTTTTATGACCTAAACTTGAATGCTAAGATTTATGCAGCTGTTTTTTTTTTTTTTTTTTTTTTTTTTTCATAAACTATCCCTTTCTGTCCCTATTCTCATCTGAAATATTGGCCTCTGGCAGGCTGAGGTGAATAACCTCCATTTTTATAATTTTACTGCTCACTCATTTTTCTCTGTCTACAAGTACTGTGCTGCTACATTAACACTACCTACAATAATGTGTTACGTCATTATGTCACAGCATTGTTCTAAAAGTAAATTGAGCTTTATTTTAGTCATGTGCAATTTTGGTATTTTTCCCAGTACTTTTTCTTTGAGGATTATGCCATCCCAGGCTCATCCTGTGTGTTCTGGAAGAAAACAGGATTTCACACTCACTGTCAGGCTGCCTCTTTGCTGATCCTCCCCATATTTATATTTTCAATTATTTTCCTTTTTTTTCACCCACTCATCTTTAGAATATGCTGACGTTGATGCTTACACAATGTGTCCGTTTATAAATCTAAGTAGGGCATTGAAGACTTTGCTTATCTGAGAGAAGGCACACAGCCAAAGTTGATAAATGCTTAGAATGAATAAAGAAAAGTCATATTCAAGTCTTTGCGTGATGATGAACATTATGGAGATGATACCAGTTAATACAGGTGTGCCAAAAAAACAATTCTCAAAATAATCAAGATTCTCATTTAGTACGATTCAGAAGCCGTATAAACTGTTCCCAAATTGAAGTAATAAATGTAAAAAATAAATAAATAAAGAAATTTGCTTCCTGTTGGCTTCTGTGTAATTAGGCCGGATGTTCAAATAACAAGTCTTCCATCTTCCATTGTAGTCGTTAGTTATGTCAATGAATCAAAATAAAGAATTGAGTAACAGTTGTGGCCCACATACTGTTTTGTGGAGAAAGGCACTCTCCTTTTCATTCAAAATTTAATGAATATATAATAATTACACTTTAATATCTTCATTTGTCTTTCTGTCTTGCAAAGCAGACTGGAGTAGATGACATCATGACAATTTTTTGCACATTTTAAAATTGAAGCAGAACTCATTTTGAATAAAAATCCATTCCGAATTGAATCAGAGCCAGAAGTTAAACTCAAACGGTGAGACAAGTTGAAAATTCCCGCCCCTACTGCTTACTTATCATATGACATACCACAACATGATGTCCACTTGTACAATTGATAAGGAACCTGACTTTAATCAGTGTCAGGAGCATTAATTTAATTTGTTGCAGTGTTGAACTGTACTGTATCACCCCTTTCTTTTTTTGCCACTCTCAAGTACCTCTCTGTCATCATAAAGAAACATATTGTTAAAGTAGTATCTTCACGACAGTGTTAATGAAAACTAAGTTTTATAAAATTATTTCTAAGTAGTACAGTATTTTATCTACTGTGCTGAGTGCAATGAATAAAGTATCTTATTGACTTTTATTCATGATGACAGAATTATCTGTACATGTGATTTACATTTGTCTTAAATGGAGATGAGGTAGAGGGCACTAAATTGCAAGTGGTACTTGCCAATTTCTGCAATTAAACATTTTCACTGAATCATAAGTAGTAGCTATTTGGTCTTGTTCAGAAAACGCAGCATCAAACAATAGAACGACATGGTAAGAACTCTGCATATAAGGCATGGCTCAACTTTATTTCTAAAAGGCCCTTGACATCATTTCTTTTCTTTTTTTTTTGTCATCGCAATTGTTACTTCACACTTGAACAGCCCTCAGAATGCGTTGTTAAAAACTTCAGTCACACATCCGCATAGCCCATCTGACATCAACTTCAGACAGAAACACTTTCAGCTTTTGTCATCATAATGTAGAACTGTATCACCGTTCAAAGGAATGCCTTTTGCACACAATGGATCTTGTAACCTTCTAATCCGAGAGTAAAGGTAATCAAGTGTTCAGTTACCAGTCTTCTGCAATTAACGCCAAATAAATCATCCACCTTTGGAGGCTCCTCTGGGCAAAATTGGGCCCAAATTACACCATACCTTTAACCGAGCTAAATGAAACACCTTAAGTAATTTTCACGAGGACTTCATTTCATGGTCACTCAGCTCTCTGTTCATCATCCAGCTTTTGCGTGAGCTCAACCACTTCTCATTCACATGCTATCATCGGGCGTACTGCCAGCATGTCACAAGTACACTTCTCGAGGACACTCTGATAATTAAAGGGGGATTCATTAAGTGTTTTGGCTCCACTGCAGCTGATACAGTGACCTGTCAGCAGATTGAGCACCAACTCTACTGTGATGCTTATGACAGCTCGTGAATATGACGGGATATGTAAAGTCAGATGCTGTAATGCTAATCTGACTAAAAAGCGGCAATGGGTTGAAAAGCCGGACAGCCAAGCATGGCCGAAAGTGTCCTACACTCCCACTTCCCCCTAAATTAAGACATTCTACAAAGTACACATTACATTCAAGCACCATTATCATACATTTGTTTTCGTACTTTCGACTGATAATGAAGTAAGCCAAAGTCAGCTTTGATTTGTGACATACCGCTTTATTAGGGGTACCAGGTAGTCCCTGAGGAGCGCATGAGTGGCGCGCAGGCCTGTTCTACAAATAGCTTAAAAGTGATATAGAACATTGTGATTTTTCTTAGATTTTTTCCAAACAATAATAAATATATTACATTTACACATAGAATAGACTAGTTCTTATTGTCGTTGTAACACGTACCATGAACAACAAAATAAAATTTAAAAAAAAACGTCAGACAGTCAGGGCAATTCAAAAAGACATAATAGTCATAAAATACATAGAACAAACTCACCTATTCATTCAGTACGTTCCACCATTTCTCACCTGATTCATATTATATACAGTGGAAGCTGTAAATTGAGACACAAAATTAGAATAATTTTGGTTTGGAATGAGCAAAAATTACATTTTGACTGCTAATTGATTACAATTTGCATAAAAGAAAATAATGTGCTTGGTTCTAAGTAGGCTTCATTTTTTTTCATTGATTTGCACTCAACAAGTAAGTTAGCTGTGTTGCCCCGTGTGCCAAGTTTTGCCATGTATTGATTGGATTTCTTTAAATTATTTATTTTAGTTTATTATTATTATTATTATTATTATTATTATTATTATTATTATTATTATTATTATTATTATTATTATTTGTAAGTATCAAGCCTTGAATCCATGTTTATATACTTCTTGTTTAAAAGAAAATTACTAAATAGACATGTTTGACCAACAATGACGATAATGACGATTTCAATAATGACCAAAATAATCGTGATTATTATTTTGGCCGCAATCGTGCAGTCCTACATTCATGGCATATTTGCAAAGAAAGAGGTCAAACAGATGGATTTTTTTTACAGCATTTATTGACTTAATCAGTAGACTTTTTTTTTTTTCCTCTCACAATGCTGAATGCAGCAATTTTACACAATAGTGTCCCAAAACCTTTCTCAGGCTCTGTTGTTACACAAGGGAAAAAGCTTCACAACCAGCAATCCAGCCTCCAGTTGTCCATTGACTAGTGGAAGTCAGTAGCCAAACAAACAACTGTGAGATGAGGGTCTCACTGTAGATATAGATATAGAAGAAGGAACAAAACGTTCTTTTTCGGCTCACAGAATGCATTGCATGGCACAATTAATGAAGTTATAAGGGCATTAATCCTTGTGATATGATTTTGTTACTAGTAGTTGAATGGGTCTCATATTTAACACATGCGTAATTTAAGTCGCATGTATTTTATTCTTTTGGAGTTTTTTTGTTGTTGTTTTTTTTTTTAAACAAACTGTGACTTCAATCTATGCGTAAAGTAGTGCCATCCAGGTCTATTCCCTGCCCAACTACCTTGCTTTGTTTAAGTTATAACTGCTTGTAAAATAAAAAAAAATAAAATGAAATCTGATTTGCTTCGTTTTGAGCGACAGGCCCACAGAATGACCCCATTAACAAATCTCATGATGTATATTTAATGATACAAGGTTATAGTATGGATTTATGTGTAAATACATCGCTGCTGTAAGCGGTTAAAGCACACAAAGGTTAAAAAGATAAATTAATTGGAAAACATCCGCCATTTGGCCGATTGTTTGGCCAATGCTTGAAGGGCCGTAATCAGCTTTAATTGGCTGACCGATTAATCGGTCTGGCCCTAGTAACTATAATTAATTACTTTTATGAAGTAATATTTCCAACACTGCTCAAGATAATCCCTCTAGGGAAATTTAATTTACTGTATTTTCCAGCCCGTAAGGCATACCAGATTATAGGCCCGGTCTCAATGAACAGGTCTATTTGTGCAAAATTTTTACATTCTGCTTTATATTTTGTGTTGCACCGCCACAGCAGATCGAACACATGCTGGGGTGGAAAGGAACGATTCCAAGTGAAAGAAACAATCCTGCACCACTTGACAATGCAAATTATACCTACTGCCTCATCAACATAATTGGTGAAGATTTTAAAATTAAAACTTATTGAATAGAGCTGCCTGATTTAAGATTGCATATTGACAAAAGCCACATCTACACTTTTTTGGCCAAAATAACTCTCAGATCTACAATGTCAGAGGTATTAGCAAACTTGATAGAGAATGCAATTTTCGATGTGTGCTATTATCACTATTATCACTCTAACTTTGGGGAAGGTGGGGGCACACGCTGACTGTTCAATAAATCCTAAGTAGTCGTGGTTGCTTCATTACCCCTAGCGCGGACCTGAAGCAACCTCCATGTTTTGTCTCATCCAGCTCTGTCACCCAGCACGCTCTGACCAATTACCAAATAAATGAGAGCCTTGCTGGATACAAATGAGGAAAAATAGTCTTTGTTGAGGACCATTTGTCTGAAATTCCTGTTGACAGAAAGGAATCTGAGTCTTCCTGGGCTCTTAACTTCCCAAACAAGCATGGCTCAAATAAAGGCAACCACCAACCTGCCATGTTAATGTTAAAATTCTAGCGTCTTTATGAGCATTGTAGACTTTGCACTCTTGCATTTCAGCGCATCTGACTAATCTATCCATCCATTTTCTATAGCCACTTATGGTTTCTCGGGCCGCTGGCTTGCTGGTGACTTTCTGACCAAAGTAGAGTTTTTAAACGGGCATTGTGTTGCTCTGATGTTGATGATCACCACTTAAAAACGTTCCTTGTGCAGTTTTTGGAATCTCAGCATGGCCGACAAAATGTAAAAGGAAATGTTCTTGAGAATAAACTGAAAATAACATCAGGTGATTGTCATACTGTAACATTAGAGTGAAAGGTTTGTGTTATTATGGCAGCTTTTTCACAGCAATTAGCCCCCTTGAGTTTACTTTGAGAGCTTCACAAGTGCACACCTGCTATGCTGCAACAAAGTACTGTATTCTCGGGTCGCAATCTTCAGCTTTCATTTTACCCTTGGGTGATTTAGGGTAGAGGATGCTGACCCATTATTCATGAATGAATCTATATTAGAGTGCTGATGAATGAACATGTTTTGACTGAGGTCTGTGAATGTCTAGAAGACCTCTTGCTTGCCACTTTACTGCACCCGGAATTAAGGGAAAGGAAGCCCAAACTTTACTGCCAAATTTGCAGCTACCCAAATCATCCGTAACCATCAAATCCGTCATTGATTACATACACTTGGAATGAAATCCTGAATGCCTTCAGGTGGGTCAATTGACACCGCTGAGAGCAAATGTGCTAATGAGCTGTAATGAATGCTAATCTTTTGGCAAAGGACAAAGCTCCCTTTCTGCACAAAAAGCAGTATTAATCATTTAATTACTGGGCTCAACATAACATTCTTCTCTGAGATGTTCAATGAAATATTGAAGCCAGAGGTTGAATTTTCTGCTTTTTGTACGTCTTGTGTTTTCACACCTGCCTCGGTTGCTTGACTTGAACTGAGAGGACAATGAGACAGATTTTGTTCAGTGTAGACCTTAAGCATTTTAAGAGTTTGTTATACGTATTTAATTTTGTACTTTTAGTACCTTTGTAGGGAAATGCCACATACAAGACACTGTAAGGTACAGTACTTAAGGCATGCAGGGATAGATGTCAGAAAAATGGGGAGACAGAATGATGAATGTTGCACAGAGCTGGGCTGCAGGGGTGTTGGTGCCTTGCTCAAGGTTGCCTCAGCAGAAGTTTGGAAGCAAAAAGGCATTCGTCCAGCAACTGGCAGAACGCCTCGATTCATGATCTGTTGCTCACAACATGCTCACAGGCATGTTATTTCTACCATTTAAAAAAAAAAAAATCCAGTCATTTCAGTCATTGTGAATCTGTATTCTGGTACATTGAAGAACATAAGTCCTTGGAAATAGAAAATCAGAATAAGCACGGCAACAAACAAAGAAACGTCCTCATAAAAAGGGCAAGTATGACATTGGAGCCAATTTAATGAGCTATCCAAGGTCTGTGCACAAGTAACCAATCCAAAATGTTGATCAAGATGTAATGAAATAACATAACACACTGCCCTTTGGAGCTCTGGCCTCCTTTTGAGTCCTGGAAAGGTCTCATGCACATACTGTACATATAGGAATCATCACAATGTGGCTGTAACACATGTATCAACACACTAAACTGAACCCAGGCTGGATAGTACATACACTATAATACAATTTATACAAAATACAAAACTAACCTGTTGCTAATAGTTGCACTATGACTTAGCTGACTAAGAGGCGTGTCAAACACCAGCTTTTGCCCACAAAGCGAGTGCATTCTTCACACCTGTCCCAGAGAATAAGTGCCCATGAAGAGAGCATAGTTAATCTGTTTCAAGGCTCAGTCACATAGCACACCAAAGGAAATTTTCTCTTGCCTGTGAATGTCTTATGGCACTGGAAGATTTTATTGTCCCCTGCCAGACAGCCCAGGGAACTTAGACTCTCTCTGTTCTTCACCTCACATTTTTTTGGTAGGGACGAGCACTCCTTAAAATACACGTACTGTATTTAACCTAGTACGAGGCGACCACATTTTTTACTGCAATTTTACAAAAACACGATTATAAGTTGACCCCTGACTTTAGTGGCTACATTGATCATTTCTTTCCAAGTAAAATGCATGGTGTGTGTTATTAAAATGACAAAATTACTCTACTTTTAGAGCCATTTCTACTTTGTATATTGAGGAACATATTGTTGCGGTTATGGGATGGTGGATGGAAATGAGACAAGACTGCAAAGCAACCTACACATGCATGCATGCATGCTGATGTCGCAACAATAATATGATATGAAGTTTCGATGCGTTGTTATTTTGACAGCTGAATATTAATAGCTCCTCCCATTTCAATGTATGGCTATAACTACTGAACGTGCCCTTTTGCGTCCTGGTCAATTAGTCAAACATGCTCGTTACTCTTCCACGGTTAGTCATCCATGGACTCCGTCCAATTTGTTTGGAATGGAAGTCTGTAAAAATGCTTTTCTGAAGTTTTTTTTTTTTTTTTCTAACTATGTGACAACTGTGGCGAAATCAAAGCATGGAATCTTGCCCTTTGCAGTGTTTCTCCCCCCAACTGCTAGTGTCCATTTGTATCCATTCTTATCTTGAACAGACAAGTCAAGCCGTATTTTCCTTTTCATAATGCGTCCGATGAAAACATTTTAACCACCCAGCCCAGTTGACGACAACAAAGAGACAATTAGACGGCGTTTGATGAAAGTGCATTTTTACAATGTTTTGTGCAAACACTCAAAAACGGAAGAATAATGTATCAAACTACAGGGAAATTGAATCATTTTAAGCCATGTACATGACATAATATTACTTATTTCACATTAAATCAATGTTATTCAAACACAGATATGTGGAGAAAATTGGACTGGTTTTTGACTGGTTTTGACCTCTCTAATACGAGTTGTTGAAAATGAGCACACAAAAAAGTGGCATTTGTCGATCCCACCGAGGTTGGAAAAATCTAACTTCCCACCTTCCTTGAATGCAGCCTACTTAAATAGTAAACGGTAGACAGGCATTGATGGCTGGTGAAGACTCAGAACTGCCCTTGGTTTGAAAACAGACCCTCTGCTTCTAGGTTAGTAGGCAAGTAATGTTGTTTAGCAAGAAACTTTTGTTTAGCAAGAAACGTTTAATCTTTTTAATGCTCCTTTAAATCCTGCCTAATATCAATTCTTTATGACATAAGAAAACAAACTGATGAATTATCGCAACAATGAAAACTAAAAACAAACCAGTCACAACAGAAAATACGGGACCATATATAACAAAGTTGTTAAGTGCATAGAAATGATAACGATACTAAATACATGACTATAGCAACTGATGTCACAACAGGGTTTTTTAAACACAAAGAGAACACAAGAGAATTTAATCTAAAGTCGTTTATCTTATTGTTATTGTTTAGAAATCCCGACTAAGGTGTTTAAGCAAGATAACCTACATCTAGCTGTTAGACGTGATGAAATATTGACCATTTAGAAATTTGAATATGCAATCTTTGCAAAAATAATTGTGAAATTAATTGTAACGATATATCATATAAACAAGTTGAACAATCCCAAACTGTGCACCTTTACGGAAAACCAGCTGGTGCATGTTTTTTTTTTCCTAATTTTGAGTTTTAATTAACAGTTTTTGTTATTTGTTCCATTTTAATTGCAATTGTTGTATTTTCTACAGGACCAAAAACTATTTGATCGTAATGGTTATTTATTAATGTATTTATCAAATTTGTAAATTCTATGTAGCACATCAGAATATTCAAATAATGCATATATACCTTTGTGAAATATGAAATTGCATTGTCTATTGAAACATTAAGAGAAATCTAGTAGCTAATTGTCATTCTTTATTTCATATTTAATTTTTGCTATCCTACATTTCAGTAACTGTTTTTTAGAGTCCTGCACAGTAGTTGCTATTTTTTTTTTTTTTTTTTACTAAAATGGGATGACACAGATCCAAAGCAACTTTTTAAATGACTTTAACTGAACAACGAAGATGTCCAGTCCAGGTTTTTGGTTTGTGTACTGTACATCAACAAAACAACACTCTGAACCGTTAATCCCTCATTTATGTTTGTATCCCTCAGTTTGGCAGGACCGCATTGCTTTCATTTCCAAATACAGTGTATTTGGATTTCTCCAATTCAACAAAGGCAGCTTAAGCAGAACTGATGACTACAACAAAACACACACAGTGAGATGTGCCGGGAGGACTGAACGATATCAGGGGGCTGACGTGTTTTCAAAATATGCCTCATTGAGCTGCAGTTTCAAAACACAGAGGAGGACAGACAGCCTTTGGAAAAATCTGCTGAGTCTATTGAGGAATTGTTTTTCACTGACAGATTTGTTTTCAGTGAGTCATCCTGGGAGCATTTATAGAAGATGTTATAAACGTGTGTCTGCTCATTCATGACTGTTATGTAAAATACCTAATGAGCTGTGAGCTTAAACTAGTTTTTTTTCTATTTTTTTCACGATCATTAACACAATATTCTTGTCAGCTTTCCTGCTAAATTTGGCAGATTTTTACACAAGATCACACATCCTCCTTGCCCAGAGTATCACCTTCTATCAGCCATTTGTGAAAAGTTATATTTGGGGAATATCACCAGGATAATGAACTGCACAGATTGGATTGGAAAGGGAAATTGATAAGCGCATTTGGAGCAGCATCTGCAAGTATCTGCAGCTCATATATTTTTAAAGGTCTGACGGGATAACTTCAATTCCTCTGTGTGGTGGCAAGGTCCTAACCAAATGCACCTTCGAGACGTTGTCTGACATTCCCTCGTCATTTAGTAATGAGTGATGTGAGATTTTATGGCCGTTGAAGAATTTAAAGCATGGTTGGCAAGAGATTTAGAAGGTTTTATGAGCTATTTATGTCTCATTTTACGTGAGAACAAATTAATTTTTGATAAGTCAGGCAGAAATTTCAAATAGTTGTGCGTCATTATTGATGATAAGCAGTCAAAACTATCACAATTTAGTGAAATATAAAAAGATCAAGAATGTTACTGACCAAAAGCATTTATATTTAAATACAGTTACATTAGCCAAAGCATCTAACGCAATTACATCCACCCACTCATTATAGTTAGTTAGTTGGTTTATTGAGATTTTAAGGGAAAAAAATGTATTGAACAATTTATAAATTATTAATTACAAAAATGTTACTCATACCTTCATTCAATTACCGTAGTCTAAAACACAATTGTATGAAGACTTGAAGCAATATTTCCCATCAGAAAGACTGTAAACCTGATTAATCCTAGACACCCAACAATATGAACAAATACGTATATTTTAAAAGAATAGTCTCGTTAATTTACAAATTACAATTACAAAATGTCATGCGATCAAACCCAGAAAACAAGTGTCATGGCCTTCACAAGCTGAGCCCATGATTACTGTGACATCAATTTCAGCAGATGTCAAGACCAAAATGGGCGTCCCCTGCATAATTCTGATTCCGGAAATGCAATATTTACCAGAATACTGTATTCCCATTTAACAAAATATTCGAAAGACTACAAAATCTTCATTTTGTGCCATGAGATGTCGAATGTCGAACCTCGACTCAATATTGGTTTGTTCAATTTCTCGAGTCCTTGTCAATATGTCATTTGTATTACTGTCTTTGGTATTATTATTTCATGCCCTCTCCCCTTTATTATTGTTGCAATCCAGACAATCCGTAATGTTTGCAGTCATTGTTTTGTTTCGTTTTATATTTTGTCTCTCGCGCAGCCAATCCCACGGGTGGCGGATCGAAGGCCTTTCCCGACTCCTCCGAGGTCTTTCGCGAGTCCAGCAGCACTACGGGCATGGTGGTGGGCATCGTAGCGGCCGCAGCTCTGTGCATCCTCATCCTGCTCTACGCCATGTACAAGTACCGCAATCGAGACGAAGGTTCCTATCACGTGGACGAGAGTCGCAACTACATTAGCAACTCTGCTCAGTCAAACGGTTCGATTGTCAAAGAGAAAGCGGTCAACACCGCAAAGACTTGCAACAAGAACAAGAAGAACAAGGATAAGGAGTACTACGTGTGATCGTCAAAGTGCTGGTCTTTGACCAATTTCAAAATCATTGGAAAATACAAATTAAGACATTAAACGTGTACAGTATGATAACGGAATCGAACCTTATTTAGTCATTTTTTTCCCCCAAGAAGACAATGCTCTGTAAAGTAATAGGAAGATATAATGAGGGAAGAAACTTTCTCAAGACTGTCTGGGAAAAGAATGTGGATGGACAAACGTCTCTGACATCCAAATGGAAGTTGACTGAGAACAACCAAATAACATAATCCATCTGTGACTTGTTTCCAATGGCGGGATGATCCCACTCCTTTGTTGGTGAGCACAGATGCACTTTGCAAAGATGGGTTACAAACTTAATGGTTTGCTTGTTTGTGGTGTTTTGTTTCTCAAGAACACAGCGCCATGCATACTGCGAGTGTTGCAAACATCTGATATGAAGAACAAAGAGACAAGAAAATGACAGCAAATCCGCAGAGGGAAAAAAAAAAAAAATGTCATGACAGATGTCCACAGACTCGCCAAAGTGTCTCAGTTGAGCATAACGGACTAAGAGCTGAATTGACTGATTTGCAATGTCATTTCCAAGACTTTTGTTTCCAGAAGAACAAAATGTCCATTGTGCCAGTAAGAAATCTGGAGGCCTTTGTTTCTTCATCATGTGAAGTCTGAAAGACAAGAAGTTTCCTCCGAAGTCTCAGACGTGACCGTGTGGGAGCCATGCACGCCCAATGATCCTACTCCACAACATACATATGTTTATATACAGTACAACCACATCTAAATGTGCTTTCTGAACTGTGATAATGTGGTGTTTTATAGCCTGTTGTATAGATAATGCTAACTATAACGGCCACAAAACGAGTTTTGGAATAAAAGTCAAAAGGACCAAAAAAAAAAGCCAGACGTAAATGTTAAGTGTTGCTAGACATAGAACATTTTATGATGAATTCTGCATCATTTGTTTCCAGCCCCTTTCCTGTTTTTACATGTTCCTTTATAGTTTTTATACAAACTCTAAACAGGCCGAGAGTAGCCCACCCAAAACTGCACAGAAGAGTTCAAAGGAGGAGAGGAGAGAGCAAAGCAACGTGCTGCCTTCCTCCAACATGACCAAACTGACTCGAGTGATGATGACAGTTGATGAAGAACAACAAATTTGTTTTGTGTTTCCAAGTGGCATTATGAAGTAGTCCAATGTGTGCTTGATGCTGATGCAAAGATCTAAAGATTTCATGAGTCCATTTCCACAGTTCTGTGTTTGTTCTGTCATTCTGTCCGTCGGTTCTGCTTTCCAGAGACTTGTACTTGGAATGAGTGTGAGGAAAATGACCATGAACTATAAATGATGATTATAACTTACTTAATGGCTCCTCTTTTATTTCTTCTTGAATGTTAGGTTTTCAGTTGTAAAACATTATTGCATTGTACAGTATTTTCAGTTGGTGCCATATAAATATGAAATAATAATAATGAATAGGTAAATTAAAACTATATTAATGCCATGTATGGGCCTCCCACTAAAATTACGACATTCATTAACTGCTCAATGAATAAAATGAACACAAAACCTCACAGTCTTGATAAACAGACATATTCTTTATGTTTACACACAAAGATGATATATTTGAAGTAATCATGACTTATTCAATTGGATGAATGGTAACTGATGGAAAAAATAATAATTTTTCTTCCAGAGACTATACAATGCTGGCATATACAGAGAGAAATATTTCCGAGGACTAAAATGTATTTAAATATTAATGATACCATCAACATTAGTAATGGTGTGAGCATGCTCCTTGTGGTCTTTTTTTCATTTTGGCATGACTGTATAGGCTGTGGTTAATGGGGGCCAGAACCCCCCCACCATGAGGAGATTTCATGTGTATGTATGTATACTTGAACTTTTATAAACGTAAAAGTATTTATACTTTACATTTTTAAGACAAATTAGGTTCTACAGTACACATATTTACTTCAATCTTCAAAATTATTTAACCTTATACATAAACTGTGCAGTTACCCCTTTCAACTCTTTGTAGTCTCGCTGACAGCCGTGGTTAGACTAGCAGTGCCAGGAAGTCTAATTAAAGGAAAGCCTGTAAGACTACCAAACATGATAACAATTAGATCTTAAACTCGAAATTACAATTTATTACTGAAGAAATCTCGGTAAGAGATTTACAATGTCCTACAGTTGCAGCTCTATTTGCATCGCGGTCAACAGCATGTGACTTCTCGAGCACGTCTGCAAGACATGTGATTGGCTCGCGGCGAGACCATAGGAGTTTGGGCAGGAGTAGCCCTCATTAGGTCGATGGTAGGAGGACAGGGCAGGAGCTGTAATCTACTCCCGCCCCAAATGCCATGGTTGCACCAGGAGCCAATCACATGTCTTGTAGGGGTGCATGAGAGTCATGTTTACCAAAGTGAAGCTGCAACTGTAGGGCATTATAAATCTCTTACCAAGATTTCTTTCATAATAAATTGCAATTTCAAGTGTAAGATCTAATTATGACCATTTTTGGTCAGCTAACAGGCTTCACTCTATTTAGATTCCCATGCGACGTTTATATATCCGCAACTCTCTGTGAGATCACAATGGATGGAAAGGGATAACTGTACAGTTACTGTATAAGTAAATATGTGTACGGTTGTAGTTTGACAGTAGTAGTTCGGCGTGCCCATAGCAAGTGCATTTATCATTAATATGTTTTTCTTTTTTAAATCCGCGATGCACTAAGGGCTCAACTGGTGAGGCGTGAAATAGCGAGGGAGCGCTGTATTGCAATATAAGGTGATGCAATATGCATCTTGCAATACGACGTTAAGTTTCCAATCTATTGAGCATTATGAGAGACCCTGTTTTGGTAATATTTCATAATATTTCAATTGGACAAGGGATTTGATAAAGTATCACTTTCCATTTCTTCGTGTTTTTCGTTGTTGTTTTTTCTTCACCAGCGCAAGTTATTTCGCACATCATAAAAAGAGAAAGACTGACAAAAATATTGTGGCTAAAGTTGCTGTGTGTTTTCATTGCGAACAAACGGTATGTTCAAGTGATAGGAATGAGGAATTTGACATTGCGGTTGTGATGTCACTATCCGGCAACAAGATTGTCTGAACTGGGGTCCAGCGAGCCAGACCATATTATTGAAATTAAAAGGAGTGCTACTCAAGCTCTCAGAGGACAACCATCAGAAATTACAACCAAAAATGCAAGGCTCAGTTTCTTATATATCACCTATCAGTTTTGAAATGCCTTATTTTTAAAATATTTCTCTATTCCATTTAAATGTTTTTGTTTTTCAGTCGCTGTTCATATGTATGCCATAGAAGATTGTTTACACACATTGCACAATATATTGCATTATGTATTGCAATACTCCAATACTAAAATGTTTGTATTGGAGCTTATTGAAACATGCTTTCAAGCCACAATACCCAGCACAACTTATTGTACACAAAGGGGCCAATCAAGCTGAATCTGAACTAACTACAGAAGGATCAGCACTAAGAAAATAAAGAAATACGGAAGACAAGGTAAAGGTAAAAGCTATATAACACAATTAATTTATACAAAACAAACTGATACCACAGCATGTTTACATAAATAATGTATTTATTCTTTGATAGCCTTTAAAACATGTCATCATCAATTGACAAAAGTAATGAATATAACAGGGTGTTGATGATCTTGAACTCAAGTTTAATAAGTATGTGTAAAGTAAAGCCCCATTAGACATACAGTAAATATCACACAAAATATAAGCATGTCCTTAAGCAATGTGTATTTTTTTTAACTTAACACATCAGTTTAGTTTGCTCACAAAAAGATGTTGGTTGTATACTACCTTCCCTTGTGGCCTCCTCTCACACTTTTTCTATCCCTTGCCCACACGTTCACGTTTTTAGAGAACACGCACATAAACACCCACATATTGCGCTGACAGAACTTCTTATTATCCTTATTGTAAAGTTAGCAAAACAAGTTTGTTCATATTCCCAGCTGGTTAACAAACACATATAAAATATATTTACAGTAAAACACAGACTAGTTTTGGTTGCTTTTTCATGGTACCTAATCGATCATACAGAGTTTCTTCAGAAAAGGTGTCTCACCCAGTGCCTAAAATGGACAAAGTGGAACTAAAGGGGATTTCATAATTCATCTTAGAGCCATATGGATATAGAAACCATGAAGAAACCCTCTTTAACCTGTGCAGGCCAGTGACACACACAGTTAGTGCAAGTCACATTTCAATCATGTCACCCCTCATTTGAGCCCACATTTATTCAAGTGTCAACTGTTACAGTGTAACATCAGTTGAAAACAAATGAGGACAGCAATCCCAGGAGATGACAAATGTGATGCAGAACTACCAATCGTCACTCTACACCTAGGCCTGGTACACAAAAAGATAATTAGGCTGTTTGTTTGTTTTTTGTTTTTTTTCAAACATTCCTCCCATTAGACCTAAGTCAGCAAAAGGTCCATTTATTGAATGGCTCTAAAGATTTTAATTCTTGTTTCTGCTTTGCTGTTAATGTATTTATACAATTTGTGCTTACCCAACAAGCTGCAGATTTCCTTTTTTTTTTTTTAATAAAACATATTTTCATGTATACTGGCTTGCACTTGGACCATTTTCTCTCTTTTGGTCCACTTAAACTTTTCTTCGATATGACACTCTGGGGATTTAATGGCAACTGACTGACAGTCTCCTGGAGGTATGTTATCAATTACCGTGGGCAGCTACTGCAGTGGCTATAAACCTACTCTTACTACCAACCACCGAAATGCTTTTGTTTGTTTGTGAGCATGTCCCTGTCTATCAGGGGTGACTTTCCACTTCCACTGTGTCATTGACAGTGTATTTTTTTTTTTTTTTTGTACAGATGGTTACATTATTCAGGCCTTGAGGCATGTCACAGTTTTGCTCTACACTAATTCGACATGTCAAACTCTGTTTTGAGAAGACCTTATTTTTGTGGTTTCCATTCGTGTCCATTCAGTGACATTATTTTGCATGTTGTTTTACTCGATTTGCTCTCAACAGGTTGATTGTTCACTTGAGTTCTTTTCCAGTAGCCACGATATCCCTCTATAGGATAGTTGCTCCCCTCCTGGGGAACACATAACACCAGGAATAATGAAATAACAATAGGAGTCTCTCAGATATTTTTTCAGCAGGCATCCTCTCCACCAATAGAAGAACACTCATGGGGCGCGGAGGTATTTTTAGCTAAATGTTGATTCTCTTGTGTCGTCGTCCCTCTTCTGTATCGTTGTCCCTGTCTTTTGCATTCATTTTATGCCATTTCTCCTCCCTTTCGCCGGTCTCCATCTCAGCTGGATATAGCAGACGTCCTTTTCATTCGACACACCAGCGTAATTCGCTCTCTCTATAATCATCCATTTTCCAATTTTCATGCCCTCTCCCCGAACTTGAGACACGCATTGTGGATTCTATTTCACAGCAGTACACCAGAGCACACTGGTTTCCATTTCGTTTGTTCAGTATTTGTTTAGAAATCTCATGGTAGGCTACTGCAAAGCAGTATCACTTAATAGAAATTTCTTCGCCTGGCCAAGTTAAAGAAGGTGTAATTAATCATGGATTTGAATTTGGAATTTTTGAATGAGGTCCTGAATAAAAAATAATAAATTGTAATTCATATTCATGCACTCTTCGTTGGTTTCTGTTTTAAACTACCAACATTAAACTTAGCAAAAGGGAATACATGTGAGAGTTAAATGGATGATAAATTTAACTATTAAAAGTGACTGACTGTATCTTTGTCAAGTCGAGTGAGAAGTTACCACAGAAAGAGCTCAAGTTTAGCCTGCCACATAAATGCAAAACACCCATCTGCAACTGCAGCTACAGTTGACGAAAGCAGCAAAGTTGCTGCTGTTGCTGAACTCGAGAACTCCCCATAATTTTCTTTTAAACTCTTGACTTTTCTCGGCGATGACCTACACAGTCTTTTAACTTAATCAAGAGTTACTTTTTAAAATATAAAACAGCTGTTTAATCATTTTGGGAGTGAATGGAGTTGTGAGAACACTGATTTATTTTCAAATACTAAAGTTTTACTCATCAGATTGTTTTACTGACATTTCCATTTTGCGCAGCTCCATCTAGTGTATGCATAACGTAACCCCAGCCACTAGTGCAACTTCTATGCGCCTTATAATGCAGTGCGCCTTGTATTTGAAAACAGTTTTAAAGTAGGCCATTCACTGAAGGTGCGCCTTACAATCTGGTGCGCCTTATAGTTTAGAAAATACGGTACTCACGCTTTGGTATTCACGCTTTGGATCATGCTGTAATCATAAGGGAACCCAAAGGCTTTTATAATATTTTTTCCTGCATCAACCTATTTATGTTCAATTTTGGGTAGTATTATCATGCATTGACTCTCTGGTATGACTCGTGCCCTTTTGTGGTGGATTCATAAAAAAAACACATGTTGATTGACGGAGCCGCAGGTTACCGACCCCCTGTCTAAGTGTATGAGTAAACCACTGAAAGTACTCTTTTTTTTTTTTTTTTTTTTTTTTTTGGGGGGGGGTGATTGTTCTGCAAACCCAAAATGGACAAGTCAGGAATTAAGTTGAGTTTTATGGTAATTTTAAGATGGATGCACAATTTGCATAATTGACTCCTCTTTGACTAGACTTTGTGGGGTCACACAAGGAGGCAGACAGTCTATGAGGCTGAAGCTGAGCTTTTACATCAACCCAGTTATGACACAAGAAACACAAGGTAAATTAATTGCATGTCAAATAAATTTTGTCCGCTAATAGTTCTGTAAGAACAATTAATCATTACGAGAAGTTGCAAAACAAAGAGGACTAAGAGAGAGATTTGGATCAGAACTTGTGTCGGAATTAAATTCCAAAGGGAAGGTTTAGTGTTGGGAGCTCCAGGCCACCCTTTGCAGGGGGCGGAGTCAATATGGCAAGGGCACCAAACACATTTAGGGTGCATCGGTGCCATTTATCATGTTTGACAAGTGCACCTCTCAGTGCCATTTGGCTTTATTACAGGTACATTTTTTCCCCCCAGATAATGATGTTTTCCTTTCTGCTTGTCCTCTGAGGCCATGAAACCCGCAGTGGAAAAATCAAGGTGATTTTTGTTTTTTTCCTGCCTTGACAAATTTTGCGTTGCAATTCATTATTAGCAGGAATATGAATGAACGAACAAGAGAATCCAATATTAAAACAAAGCATTGATTGTATGTTTATATGCAAAACTTCTCAAAACAATGATTCACTTTTCTACTCATTGAGGGTTGTTTGTTGACTTCGGCTTTGTGTGGATACCATTCATGAATGTCTTACTTCAATAATTTCTCATCAACTGTTACTGCAATGATTAGGTTGTAATGATTAAATCGCACAACTTTAAATCTCGGCACTCTGGCTTTTAACCTCGTCATTACAACTTTAAATCTCAGCAAGATAAGTTTTAGTCTTGATGATAGCTTTAATCATCATAACATTTTACCTCAGCGTGATGACCTAAAATCTTGACATGATGACTTTAATCTTGTCTTGATGGCTTTGTTTTTTTTTTTGCTGGGTTACTCTAAAACGCTGTCATATTCATTCACTGAAGTTAACATTAAATGTTTTGGGTGGGTGATGCTATTACCCACTTGTTTTTATTTCAAGAAAATACGACAAAAACTGAGCAATGAATCTGACCTACAGGTAGAAAAACTAGCCCGCAGAAAAACCGCAGAAGTAATTAAATAGTACAACAAAAGAACAACCAGTTTGTATGACTGACTGATGCAAGATGACCTTTTGACGAGGAGCAAGTGCAAAAAAACGTATTTATGATGGCAGAAAGCAATGCTGTAATCTGCCATCTCCCTTCGACCTTTTGCCAAAGCCGCATAAAGGAAACAACTATTTGTCAAGCTGTGTAACAATACAGCAAGCGCGCATGTCACTATCCGGCCTTTACTGTCCTACGCTGTCCTTTATATGGCCTCGCCTCTTAACCGAGTTTGGATAGCTCTCAGCTCACCCGAAACCCCAGTGAGGATAAGCTGGGCAAAAAAATGGTGTGATGGACAACAAGCCTTTTTTCTCATGAGAGACCGGTCTTGAATTTAAACAGATAAAAGAATTGCATTGTGATGGTGTATGTGATGTGTTTGAAGGTGAAGTATTTTGATTACTGCATGACTTCTGCAGAAGACAGTGTTGCGCGATGAACATTGCCTGCTAACAGATATTAGCCCTGCAGGAAGGCTCTCATTATGACAAAACTCCCAGCCTTGTTACGTGTGAGTTTCATGGAGCTGGTCATCATCCTTGTTTTGATGAAGATGATGAGCTGCTTGATTGCATTGTACCAGAAGGTGAAATGCTCGGTTTTAGATGAAATTCATTTTCTGCATCTGGGATTCATCATGACGCCAGAATCAATATTTAATATCCTGGGATCAATGAATGTGCTTTGTTTCAGTGAGCAGTCAAGAGATAAAACACCACCACCACAACGGACAATGAAGGAGCTCTTCTTTGTTTGTATTTGACTGATCTGATATCATTTCTACTAAAAATGTTGGTGTTTCTCAAGAATAATAAAAGTCAAGCAAGTGAAATATTTGCTCCCACAAATCATCAATATACCAGTACATTGATGTAGAAACGCATTACTTTAATAGGTACATTTCCCAGAAATCTAAAACTCTGCTTAACACCTGTGAAAATGTTTTTTTTTTTTTTTTTATGACTACAAAATAAAAATAAGCATCCTGCTTGATATATAAATAATCTATTTTAAAAAATCAGGATATAGTACTTAGAATTTGCTACTTGTTTTTAAGTAAAAAAATAAAACAAAACTTTCTCAAGCGTATTACCCTAAAACACTTAAATAACTGATTAAAAGAGATAAAATAGGACAATTATATATATATATATATATATATATATATATATATATATATATATATATATATATATATATATATACATATATATATATATATATATATATATATATATATATATATATATATATATATATATATATATATATATATATATAGTTGTTCACAGTGTACAGTGTCTTTTGTTTGCTGATTATTCGTTGATGATTTTGATTGTTTATTAAACTGCAGGCTCTTGGTTTAAATTTGACTCCCTCTCTGATGTCTCACTGCCACTCTGCGAACCTTGAACTAGCCTAGGCTTTCTTGACCCTGCCTGTCAGCAAAGGCACTACATACACAATCTGACTGAATGCATAAGGAGGGAACTTGCAATGCAGTTGTTGATGTTGCCTAACAATTACAACTCAGACAAAAAGAGCACTTTTAATTTCTGACTATAAGCCACAACTTTTTTGCCATGATTTGAGCCCTGTGTCTTACATTCCAGTACGTCTAACCTGATTTTTTTTTAATTGGTTTATATTTTTAAACTAGCCATCAGCCATCAGCAAATGTGTATATATGGTCAAGGTGTCAGTTTATGGAAAAACTATATAATAAAAGTGAAAAAGAATTAGTACAAATGAATTATGTCAAATTCTTTATATTTTCACTAAAATAATCAATTAAACAAAGGGAGACGGGAGAAGATAATATCGAAGTATTGATTTTGAGCAAAATATGCAGACATATTCAGTTTGTTGAAGATAGGATGTTTCTGTAAGAAAACTCTTTGTTTTGCTCAATTTTTGCTGTTGTGCTTTTTATGCTTGTGCGACTTATAGTCCAAAATTTATGGTAAGTCTGCAATAAGTGGAATATTCTTTTCACCTTTAGGCACACCAACACTTCTTTACTGTGTGCTTGCCTCTCATTCTACTCTACACGCTATGCCAGGTTAATTGCTCCAAGTAAATATAATCAAGTAAATTTTCAGAAATTTGACAAGCATACCTTCAACAACTATAGCGAGAGAGGGAAAGCATAGTTTTATGGTCTGGATTGAATAGCTCCAAACTATTAAGGAGAAAGTCAAAAATGTGTCTTTACACGTTTAGCTAAGTGGCGTCTTGAATAATATGGTTTGTGGATTTATGAATTAAGCAACAAAATGTACCTGTTTTTATCAATCTCAGGGGCAGCCAATCTGCCATTTGCTGTTAATTGAATATTACCACGGTTGAGCCACAGGGCTCAGGTAATGAAAGTTGAGCGCAGAAAATAAGTTAGCGTTGATTAGTCATTTTATGGGACCAGAGCAACTGTCACGTAATTTTCAGGTAAATGGACCAAAATGGTAAATGGATTTTCACTTATATAGAGCTTATCTACCTTGGGTACTCAAAGCGCTTTACACTCACTATTCATTTACTTACTGATGACACAGCGTCAGGAGCAACTAAAGGTTCAGCATCTTGCTCAAGGACACTTCAAGATGGTCGTGATGGTTGGGGGCTCGAACCTGCAGCATGTCGGCTGGGAGATAACCACTCTACCACAATTATAACAAATATGATTGAAAAGGTGTGTGTGTGTGTGTGCGTGTGTGTGTGTGTGTGTGTGTGTGTGTGTGTGTGTGTGTGTGTGTGTGTGTGTGTGTGTGCATGCATGTACTTCCCCTTTAACATGATGACCCATATAGCGGTTCCATGATGCACAAGCCCCTCCATCGTGTGACTCTGTTGCGTGAATTACTATGTTCTGCACAAAGATGACTCCAAATGCAACATTTGGAGCATGCTGAGGACATAATTAAGGATGGCAGTGGAAACTGAAGGAGATAAGACCTAATTGACCATTAGAAATAGGAGATCCTCAAGTGTTGTTCACCATTCTCTTGCTTTTAATTCCATTTATCTAAGCTTGTCAACCAACATCTGGCATTGGGAATGAAAATGAGCCATATCTCAGGTTCATTTACATTCTTATGAATGTTGATTAATACACAATGTCCCTGTTCATAAATAAATATGTTGCGTCACTGGGCAGCGTAAGAAGGTAGGTGAATAATGTTACTGCTACATGTACTTTTACTACAACCAGAAATGTCACATTGCGTTGTCTCTGAGTTTTTGTCTATAAATGATTCATGGCTGCCGTTCTGTCTATGTCTTGGAAATAAGAAGGGCGCAGACAGGCTGACACCATTCAACACAGACACTTCAATAATAGCAACGTCTGCTTACTTATGTGATAGATGTCATCTATCTTTCATTTAAACTCACTGGAAGTATCATTGGAAACACCTGCAGTCCAATAAAAGAGTTGCATAGAAAGCTTTGCCAAATACAGTATTACAATGATCCTGCAGTATGAATTGCAATGTAAACCATAGTCACAATAACAAACATATGTTTTCATGTATCTATGCGACTGCGTTAATTAGTAAGACGGATTTTGAATTGGATCTCATTCATTTGTCCTGGTGTGTCTGCTCAGAAAGCTACAGAGGAAATCTTCTTATAACATCAATTGAACTGACCCCACCAGCCTCACCTTTGGATGTGCTCCGATTAACGAGGTACTTGACCTATTGTTGTAACAAAGCTGGAGCAACAATCATGTGTTTCCAGAATGGAACTCATTTTTTGGTCCTTTGGGGACTGTTGTGTGTGTGTGTGTGTGTGTGCACGTGTGTGTGCACGCGAATGTAGGTGGTGCGGTGCAATTTTAAAAGAAGCCAACGGCAGCTCATAAAATGAAAAAAAAGAGATGCGGAATCAAAATGAAGTGTGGTCTCAGCATTTTTCCAATGTTTTTTGCTCAAATAAAAACGGAGAAGGATGTCAACATTGCTGACAAGTGTTTGTTTGGCAGATGCACAAGGGAAAAGCGCGCGGGGGGGGGGGGGGGGGGGTGAGTAGCTCTACGACTTGTAATGCAGTCAACGTAGCAGTTGTCACTCTTGAAATACAGTATAGTGACATTCTCTGGGGAAGTCTGGACTGCTGTGTTTATGGTGAGGGCTCGCGTTCCTCTTAATTTCCAATAATGTTTTGAGCTGCAGAACTATTACAAAATATAGCATTCAATAGAAAGCAGATTGAAAGCAGAACTGCATCTATGAAGCGGGTGTCATTGACCCTCGCTTTTGGCAAGACATAGGGAGCTGAGCTGCTGCCAGATAGAAAAATTCTTCATCTAAGTGATGCCCCATAAAATGTACTCACAAAGAAAAGGAATATTTTATTTCAATTTAAAAAAAAAAAAAGAAAACTTACTGTACTTATCACACTACCAGCGTAGTTCCTTTCCTATGGCTAAAATACTGTGAGAAATAGGTAAAATGCCCCCCAAATTGCCAATACACTGCACAGGGATTTAAAGTATAAATACAAAGGTGTCAAAGGGGTCAAAAATGACCCATTTTTCCAATTGCAATTTAAAAACAAATGAAGGCATATTATAAAATATCTTTCTTCAAATAAGTTATTTTAGATGTTATCCAGGGCAAACAATCCATATATTTGTTATAAGAAACTTGTTTCTTTGTCATTTTGCCAATCATCTGACAGATAACTAACAATGAACGTGATCAGCGTAAAATGAAACCGAACTGATCACATCATAAGAGCACAAACTGTAAATTCAGTTCTTACAATTTGACACAAGTATCACAAATGACCACTGCACGTTTGTGCTCCTTGCACCGGGAACAGCAGCTGTTGGCTTTTCGTTCTTTGACAGATGGGCATATCGCACACCTCTTCCTCTTTGCTGTGCCCTTGTCCTCTTGTGGTCCAGTGCTGCTTTGTTTTTCTATCCCACATTTTCCCATTGCCTCTATAATATGCTTTTGGAGTGTGGGTGTGCCCTCCAAGCGGCTCTTCATATGTGGCATGACCAGCTCTTTGCCCAGCAAAACTTGATGAACAGTCGGCATGCATTAGTGATACCAGCCATGTAACCAGGGTGTTCCGCATTGAGAGAGGCAATATCCAGCATATTGTACCACAGAACCATGGGCCATCTTCATTTTCTCCGCTTGCATGTGTAGGTGCCAACCATCTCTCCATGCAAGGCCACATCCCAGTTCTTCTCCCCCTTTTGTTCTATTGTGGTAGTGAATCACTTCAGGTTTCTTCTTTGGAGTGTCATCCACTGCTTTGTCATCGTGCATTGTGCTCAGAAGGACAACAGCCTTTCCATTTTTCTGCACATAGCTCACCATGGTCATGTTACCATTGAACCCGAATTCTGAGCTACGAATCAGCCGTGATTTGGACGGCTTCATGATTGGTGGTATGTCTGGCTTGTTCTGGCAAAGAGTCCCTACAATAGTCAGGTTCGTCTTAAGGAGCTTCTCAGCCAGAGTCACACTGGTGAAGAAGAACAGGTCTTGCAAGGCCACATCCCAGTTCTTCTACCCCCCTGAAAGGAGGGTCAAACCAATAAAGGCCATGAATTCCTCTTTCTCTATATTTCTCCACACTTTCCCTTTAGCTGAGGCTGGTCTGCGTCCCACTAAATTGGTGCATCTTAGAACCTCCAATGATGTTTTCAGTGATGAATATATCCAATGCATATTTTGGTGAAACAGTTCTTGATCCAGGTGTAGGTCCGTCCTGGGTAACTTCTGAGAATGTTATAACTTTTTGTTCTGCTGGAAGTGGAGGGATTCTCATTCCAGTAAGACCCCTTTTCACTGAGTCTGTTGGACTTGGTCTGAGTTTCCTCTTCTGAGGACTCATCATCAGATGAGTCATCTACACTATGTCTATGTCTTCTTCATCTTGGAGAGCTGGATTTGAAGACACACCCGCATCTTCAACTTGGACCAGTGGCACATAGTCCAGGTCATCATCCTCAGATACTTCACACTTTGAATCATTTCCAATCGCCTCCTCATCTGTTTCTTCAAACAGCATCTTTAGAGCATTCTCTGCTGTAAATTTTTGAGTGGCTTTACTAAACAGACGTGTTGAGTACAAATGCACATTGAGGAGAAATGCAAGTGTTAAATGAGCAGGTGTTCGCACCAAATAGATCCCTAATTCCAAACAAGCCAAAATTCAAAAGGTTTCTACCAAGAACCACAGTGAAGGCAGGTGGGTCATTTCTGCCCCATGTGAATGAAGTTAATGTGCGAATACAAAAGTTGTGCTTGTTCATAGAGTAAGAAAGGAAACATAAAAATGATGAATAGTGCTGAACAAAAACATGATATTTAAGGAATATATGTGATAGTAAACAATAAAATATATTTATTTTAAAGTATAACTCAGCAACAGTCGGGCTTACATGAGATAACATAGAAAATAGATGTGGGTCATTTTTGACCCATGTTGTGCATTGGAAGGGTAGCAGTGAAACAAATGTTTTTATTCCAAAAGTATGAAGATAAATATTTGAATAAGAATATTTAGTAACCAAAAACTAATTAATTGAGGAATACCTGGAATGCTGAAAGATAACATTAAGTTATTACAAAGATACAGCGCATAAAAACTTGGTCGAGTCAATTTTGACCCATTTTGTGCATCAACGGGTTAAGAAACAAATGAAAAGGAGACTTTTTTTTTCATGGATGATGAAACAATGGTCATTGTAATCAAGACACGTACGTTATTTAGCACAACATGTTTGAAAGTGACCATAGACTTTGTATGAACCTTTAAGATAGACATAATGAGGAGAATCCTGCCTCTTAGAATTCTGGGGCGCATAGTTAAGTTCAATTTCGTGGTGTGATATCTATGTATTTTTTATCTGGTATAATCTAGTGAAGCCAATGGGCGTGTGCGGCCGTGATGGTGGCAAGGAGCTGACACCTTAAGTAACATTTTGTGTCTGGGCTTTCATCAAATATTCAGGGTTCCACTCTTGTCATCTCAATTTTGCTTACTGAATTTTGTTCTTATAAAGTCTTTTGAAGTAATCACACTTTTATAAAAAGATAAACATGTACTGATAAACAACATATAAACTTCTGAAAAGATAAAAATGTATCAAGGTCTCCTAAGAGAGTATTTTTTATGCTGCAACTTCTCATTATTTGTATTTTTTTGGGGAAGTGGAGCTAGAATATAAAAATGATGAACAATAACAAACTGTCAAAATAAAATGCCACCCCAATAGTCATGGAGGCGAATGAGCAAGTCAACCTTGAAATAAGAAAAATACCTTTGTCATCAGCTGTCGTGTGAGGCCAGAATTAATAATTGTGTTTAACACTCGCAGAGCATCTCTGTGTTTTAATACATAACTAAAATGCATCAAATATCCCTGTAGACTGACTAGTAATAAATGATGTTATAAACCCAGTGCAAATTGATTGTCTGTCACTTCACATGAAGAATATGACACACGCAACTGTAACCATGCACATCATGAACAACAACCGGCATCTTGGGTTAGTGCTCATGAGAGGACGGGGTGGGGAAAGAAAGAACGTCACAACCGGACTGGTAAAACCAATCTAAGTAACAAATAACCGCCTCGTCTTCATTGAAAGCAAAAAGTCTTGTCGCGTTTTGCAAACCGTGTGACGCATGAAAGCCACACGGCCTCAAATGTGAGCGTAACGTTTGACTCCGCTGCTAACGAATGGAGTTTGGCTGTCACGGATCTTCTGATTGTGTAAGCATAAAAAGTGGCATTTCCCTAGTGCCAGTCCCGTTAACGTTAAGTATATCAGCCGCCTTCCTACTGAAAACATCAACAATGAAGGAATGGCATTCAGTCATGCCGGAACAAATATTCAAAAAGGAATAGAAAGCAAATGGTCTTCAATCAACACAGCATGTACACAAAACAAAATAAAATAAAACAAAATACAAAACAGTGTATGCAAACTCGAAATTAATACACAAACACATGTCATTCACATAAATATCAATATTTTTCATTTCCGCAACAGAAATCCACATGCACTTTGTTATGCACTTTGTTTATGTGTTTACTTTACTTTATGTGTTTTGTTTGTAAACTAAGGGTGGCTTGGTGGCGCAGTGACTAGTACATCCGCCTGACAGAGGTTCAAGAGACCCGAGTTCAAATTCACCTGGCTCCAGCCTTCCTCTCTGGAGTTTTCATGTTCTCTACAAATCAGAACTTAATAATGTAAAAATTAAAACAAAGTTGACACTTTGTTTCTCTCTGTTATTCTCAGTGGTGAGCTATCAGGGCCAGCAAGGCCAAGAGAAAGATCTCTATAATGAAAAGGTGGAAATAAAAATCGCGAAGTATTAAAAAGCCTGATCGATTGTGACCGCCATTTGTTTTATTGAGTGCAAGATTCTTTATTTATTGTTTCATTTTTTAATATGTTTGTATTCTTTTATTTCGTTCATATTCAATTAATAGTAAACAAATAACATGATGTTCTTATATTAAACTGAGATTTGTAATTTGTACTTAATATTTCATGGATATTTATTTTCCATTATTATAACTTTTTTAAAGTTTTGATAGCATCACTTATGATGACAAGTTTTAATGTCTGATGCGGGTTCACTGACGTTTAAAAGCTCAGGAAAATAGCCTGTGTAGCCCAGTAATGCGTACATGTTTTCATGGGGGCTATTTATTCGAGAATCTGACATCATAGAAGGCGTGTGTGTAAGTCACTGCCCGCCACTGGTTATTCTATATCCCAAAGCTTACTGAAGTAGAGTGATATTTTTTTTGCATATCTATAGATTGAGGTAGGAATCATTTTTAATTTATTCAAATTGTTTTGAATCAAAAATCGAATCAGAGACCCCAAAATCGGATCGAATCTTAAGACAGTCGTAGATTCCCACCCCTAATGTTGAATAAATGCCCTTAATTGATGTGATCTACTTTTGAGAAGGGGTGTGACACGAAGAGAAACTGTGTATTCTGTGTTTTCTCTGTTTATTGGCTCCTATATATATATATATATATATATATATATATATATATATATATATATATATATATATATATATATATATATATATATATATATATATATATATATATGCAAACTGATAACTTTTGATTATCAGTTGCTATCGATTATGGATGCACATTTATGTATCACTGTTGTTTAATGCCTATCTTTGGTGCCAGCCAGATGCTTACTGGGAGGAGCGAACGAAGAGATTGAGGCGAACATCTGTGGGCCAGCTCAAGTCCAATATTGTATGTTAACTGGAAATATTTTATCTTTTACTCCCTGAATGTCGTGTTCCAATCGGTCCAATGAACCATAATTTAACTGTTTCCGTCCTTTCAAACGTTACTATTATTTTTATTATTATTGACAAATTTACTCATAAATCACTGGAAGACAGAGGTGACCTAAAAGCTAATATTCAGCTTTGGGGTTAGAGATACACTCGATAGTAATTTCCCAGAATGCAATGTGAGGGCATTCAGCTGGGGAGGTTTGCTCCCACTCAAACGGTCCACGCTACAGGGGGCACATGTTTACTGACAGCTCCGCACAGAGCTGCGAACAATCACCTGCTACCACACACTCCTTTAGGGGCCATGCTGTTACATTAATGCATGGGGCTGTATCTCATTATTCATAGCTGTTTGACTGCAGGGGGTGGGTCCAGAAGAAGGCGGGAATGCAGCTGAGATGGAGGCACTTCAATTGCAAATAGATACCGGCCTATCTTTTGCATTCCAGGTGGTGGAAAGTCAAAAACTCTATTGAGAGAACTCTGGAGTTCTGTGTCACGCATTAATGCCAATCATTTACATGATACCAAAATTCTAATCGGAACTGCATTATAGCTATGCAAAAGTCCAATGTGATTTTTGTCCCTTAATAGCCTTCAATTTGTTGGCTACATTGGCTAGAACATGAAAGTGGTCATTTGAGACAGCTCCGAAGAGTTAACATTTATTATAACTCCAAGTTTATAAATTGCTGAATACACTACGTATTGCTGAAGGCCTTTGAGACATTGAAGGGCATTCTTTTGAAAAATCGAGAAGGTCAATAGTTTGTTTTCTGCCCTCAATAGCAACCTTTCCTTCATAAGCATTCCATTTTCAGACTTGTGCTGCCTGGAATGAGCACCAAAAATAATGGTGCTTGTTTCTCATTTTTAGTTCAAAACAACCACTCTTCATTGTCTTGAAATAGGCAATCTGGTTTAGAAGTGGAGAAACAACACTCAAGCATTTGAAATAACTCTAGTAAAGTAGGCAATCCACGGTCACCATTTGTGCTGTCTTAGAACTGGGTGAAACCAAGTCTTTAAATGACTAACACAATGCCTGGTACTCTCAAAATATATTTTGAAGAAACCAACAAATAGGCAAGCTGTATGTGTCCAACCTTAGTCAAGGGGCCCTATTTTGTGCCCAGTAGAAGTCTACACACTCTACTGTGCGCATCGGAGAAGTTTTTTTTTTTTTTTTTTTTGTAGATGGGCTCAGTAAGTGAGGGCCGTTTGCGCTGTTGTGGGAGTGAACTCAGACAACTTATTTTGTTCCCAATGAAAGAGGCTCCTCTCATTCCATTTAAATTCAGCACAGCAAAGGATGCACTCACCGTCTCACACGTTGCAGGAGAAGAAATGGTCTCACTGAAGTCTACCATACAAAATACATTACAGCATAATACAATAGGCTGAGAATAATTAAACTTTCGTTCAATTTGTTTTGACAATGATTCAGGGGGCCCGGTGCATCGTATTGGTGTTTTGTGAATTAAACACTATCACAGACTACTTTGATGGAAAATTAATATCTATTTTGGCAGACTATATCGCTAAGCCTGTCTGCCACATTTTTTGAAACAATGTTTACTTCCCTAAGATTGGAAATTAGCCAGTTATACCCCTACTCAAAGATAAAATTCTGACTTTATGCGAAGCCAATAGCAGACCAAAATCTATATTACCCGTTTTAAGTATGATTCTCATTCTCATTTTCTCTCGATGTTAAACTACTTCTCCATTTTGAATCTTTTATTTATCAATATGCTTACAGCATTGCCATTCAACAACCACTGCCCTGACACAAATGAGAGACGAGCGGTTGTGCCAAATTGATGCAAAAAACTACATGGGTGCAGCTTTTGTTGATTTCAGTATGGCTTTTGATGTGACGAACCATGGCTTACTGTTAAAAAAATTGTGAGCCTATGCTTTTAATCATTGGAATGATTGGAAAGCTACCTAACAAAAAGGACTCAATCTGTGTATTTTAATGGCAGCCTTTCCCCAAGTGAAGGATTAGAGTGTGGTGTCCCCCAAGACAGTTGCGTTGGTCCTTTGCCTTTTCTCCATATTTACAAAGGATTTCCCTCTAGTCTTAAGCTGTGCTTCTATGACATTGTACGCTGATGACTCAACGTTATATTATTTAGCTGAAAGTCTCAGTGATACAAAGAAGACAATGCAGAATGAAATCGATTAGGTATCAAATTGGGTATGTCAAAACAAATGTGTTTTAAAAATGAGCAAAACCAAACGTTTAATTCTTGGCTCTGATGCGTCATTAAAGAAGGCTGAGCCTTTGTTGCTCACTTCAAACTGCCTCCCTTTGGCGCAAGTGCATGAATTCTTTCTCTTAGGAATAACTATAAACAAACAACTGAATTGTCAGTCGTATAAATAAGATTGTGGCCAAAATGGGTAGAGCTGTGTCTGTTGTCAAAAGATGTTCTTATTTTATGACCGAGGCTTCAGTAAAACAGGTACTGGTTTTATTCTACCTTGACTATGGTTCAGTGGTTTGGTCATGTGCTTCAAAGACAGATTCATAAACTTCAGATAGTCCGGAACAAAACAGATCATCTTGCCTTGCGTTGTCCACCACGTACCAATGTTTGTCTTATGCTTGTCATGACTAATGGTGGATAGAAGGCTGCTAAAGAATCTTCTTGTATTCTTTTATAATATTTATTGCAACATCAAAAGAAGCTTCAAATTTTATACTCTAAAATTCTCTTAGTCCGTGATTGGCATGACCATTCCACTAGACAGAAAACAAATACTGACATAATTATTCCTGGTTTTAGAACATGTGCAAAGCAGAAAACAGTTTTGTGAAGGCCAGCTACTCACTGAAACAAGTTAACCTGTACTCTTAAAGCTAAAAATATTAAATATTTTAACAGAAGTTTCAAGGTTGAGCTAATGAAAAGAGTTTTAGGTTTTTAATTGTTTTTTGTTAGTTGCTCTATCATCATATTGAACATTTATAAATGTATGCAGTCTACATTGTTGAGTTCTCTCTCTCTCTCTCTCTCTCTCTCTCTCTCTCTCTCTCTCTCTCTCTCTCTCTCTAAACATAGATAGATAGATATACTGTGTATATATGAGTGTGTGTGCGCGCGCGTGTGTGTCTCTTTATTGCTTATCAACGTTGTCTTTTATTTTTTGATTAATCTTATTGTTTAACCTCATATATTTATATGTATTTTTAAGTACCTGTAATAAAAGATGAGTCGCTACCTTCGTATCAACTAATGGGGATTTATACAAACAAATAAACGTAGTACATACTGTACTGACTCAAAAAAGGACAAAATCTCTCTGCCTGTGCTGCCTGCTTCACATTCTCCATTCTGTCTTCAAATTGTCAGGTGCACTAAGGATGTGTAGAAGAACTTTTATTTTGTTTGTCTTTTATGCCTCGCCTGCGCCTGTCCACAAGAATAGAGCCTAGATATGATCAGGGGTGCTTGTTGAGTACATTGTGACAATGAGGCATCAAGAGTCCAGAATGTGAAGACTTGTGAAGTATGTTTCTCATGTTCACTTATATTTAAAAAAAAAAAAAAAAAACATTTATTGTAACTGGAATAGTCCCATAGTGTCATGAAAGCTGAATGATTCTGTCAATGGCTACTGTACCTGCACTCATACTGAATGTTGTTGCCAGTATTGTGTGCACCAAAGCTGAGCCTTAAGCAATATGTGCTAACACGGAGAAGAATTTCACTCCTTTGTAAAGGGATTTAAAATATTTATAACTCTTGACACGGGGAGTGAAATGCATGGAAACGGTGTAACACCCATATTTCCCCAAAAGGTGTTTGAAGGGAGAAGATAGAAAATCACTGTCTGTGCCAGACAATGCATTCTAAAAATATGTAAACAAAACCATTTTATGAGACTCAGATAAAAGGCCTCAATGAGACTCTGATATGAGTCTAATATGTTTTTTTCTTATTTCTTCGGAAATCCGAAAGGTGAACAAAATTTGTGTTGCACGTGACTCACAAATCTCATTTCCGACCAAGAAAAGTTGTACGTTATCAAAAATAACAGCAGCAAAACATTTCATAAGTGTGATGGCACTAGTAGAGTCTTCCTCTCTTCGAAATGTGAGTCATCATGCCCCACCTTATTTCCTTTGCACATTCTTCTTCGGCACTGCTTACATTTTACTTTCCAAAATAGAGAGGGAGGTCCTTCTTTGATAGCATCACAAAATGCCACAAAAAGGCAATGAAAACGAAAAACGTACACAGTATAAATGAAGGTAATGTGTGACTTTCGGGTCATTCACCAGTATAAATGTAATACGTCGGCTCACAGTCTAGTGTTTTAATAAAACTTTCTGGATGTAAAAGCAACTAATGAGTTCATTTAATGGATGTAATGTGTTACCATACATATATGGAATGACTCATAATAGAAGAAAATCTTTATATAGGATTTCAGGTAGTAGAAAACTGAAATGACCTTACGGAGCAAGAGCAGCCTTTTGAAATAATAGACCTAGGTTAATATTTTAACATGTTAATTCATTGTATCTGTTTCTTCCTTTTTCCATGAACATTTTACGTAGCAGGTGCTGCTTGTAATGACATATTGATGGTTAAAAGTCAGAATGTAGGTTAATGGTTGAATTTAGTACATAACGCAGCATCGTGTATTTACTATTTCCATCCTTTTTGTAATTTCTTATCCTCAATATAAAAATACTTTTAATGTATTGAGCTATTTTCCCTCAGTAGACTATGGGATGCCATAGCCATCATTTCCTGTCTTGAACTTTTTGTAATTTTCTTTCCAGAAATCTATGCCAATTGCCAATGACTTTGCTGGTCAAAGATGGATACTCAATGCATTTGCTATGCTCATGCTTTTCCCGCATGACTTCTGTGAAGATTGAATTAAGTCACTCAAGCACTTAATTCTCATCTTTAGTGCATTAGTTTAGCTTAGCAATTAGCATGGCTAGCGTTTGTGCTGCTGTGTTTTTAATGCATGTAACTTTACAATGACTTTTTACTCCTCCCCTCACAGGCATCGCATAGCAAAAAATGCACTAAGTTCATTTTACATTCGCCCAAAATATGAACCCAGTCTTAAACTTTAGTTCACTGAACTTGTTCAGATACAATACCAGCTCCAGGTTACAGGAAACAACATATTTGAGGATGCATGCTGAGCTCAATTTATTAGAGATTGCCATTTTTGAATTTCTTACTGCCATTTTAAATTTGTTACTGTTCAACCTGCAGTTAGAGTGAGTCACTTCACAATGTGCCGGTTGGTTATGAGAATGACTTCACCTCTTTACCCACACCCAAGAATGTTCTGACCAACAATGTGCAAGGGATTTATTCATTCAAATTAGATTTCAAATGCAAAATAACACACAAAAATCTCTTAAAATTTAATTCTAACCATTGCTTTTTATTTTAGGTCTTTAAAATGAATGTGCCGAGCATGATTGAGTATAGTATGCATTTCAGTTGATGAAACCATGACTCTGAAACGCAGCGCAAACATTGACATCGTAGCCTTGCTGCTAACATTTAATGAGAAAAACGTATGCTCAGTATTGCTCTCTTAGTAGATACTGATGAATAGTAATGGTCTAGTACTCAGCCTGTTATTTATGGGTGCATGCATGTATGATTGTGGCCCATTGAGACTGCGTTTACTCCAATACTCCAAAGTATACTGCAGTTTGAACATTTCTCAGAAAATTGGAAGATTTAAATGGGTGAGGTGGCAAAGCGTTACCAACAGTGACAGGTGACACAGATGGTGATGATTACAATGACAGACAAAATTTACCGTTCCGTTGGTCTTGGTCTGTCATTTTTAGAATGTTTGTCTCATTCGGCGGTCTGTCAGAACGGAGCGACGATTTCTCTACAGTATCAACAGACTGCCTAACTTGGTGAGACAAAAATAGAGGTGTTGACAAAGGTTAGGATAAGTGCATGGAAAAAAGAGAAGTGCTTTTGTTGTTTGTGAAGATGAAAACTTGTGGGCATTCAGAAGGTGACCTGTGGTTAATAAAGGAAAACAGTCTAGACAGTACGATGTTTTGATTGTATATAAGAGTTCAAGGGAACATGAGGGGAGCGTTCCGACTAGTTCAGCTCTTTTAGTGCTTGTCTGCTGGCAAGGTAAGGTAATCCAACCCCAGAGATGTCAAATGACGTCGTTTTTGACTGATGTTCCTGTCCAGATAATTCCAAGTTTGCCTGTAGCTGTTTTCCCCGTGAGTTTGGTTTATGTTTTGTTTTGTTTTTTCAGTTTTTACTTTTGGATCCTGAGTTGCTCATGTTTTGCCTTGCCTCTGAGCATGAATAAATCCTTGTTTTGAGCATATCTCCTCCTGGCTTCATTGCATTTTTGGGTCCACCTTCCCTACCACTCATCCACATGACCTAAGATCATGACACATTCATCCAATGATCTGGGTTTATGTGTTGTTTTCTTGCTCTTTGTTTTAGTGTTTGCTTAGTTTGATCCTGTCCACCTGTACTTGTCAACCCGCCCTCCATGAATTGTCTCTTGTCTAGGTGTTCCTTGTTGTCTTCTTAGTTTGGCTTGTATTTCGTTCCCTGCTTTCTTTGAGTCGGTGTCAGATCTTTGTCGTGTTTACCCGCTTGCCTGTAGTTTGTAGTTTCCTGCTGTTCCTGTGTCCTAATTCCGCTTAACTTTTTGTTTTATTAAAAATGGCTTACAACACGCACACCCTGCTTCTGAATTTCCTTGCACTTGGGTCAACAATCCCCACATCTATGGCGCCCTCTGACAATCCATTCACCCACCTACCTACCTACCTATACTCACTGTATTCATTCATCTATCCACTGCACATCAAGTGGTCAATTCAAACTATGAACACCAAATTCTAAAGAAAACAAAGGCACACAGGCTTACAGTCTTGCTCAAGGGTAAGATGGAACTACACAAGAGCGTTCACACTTCCAGGTTTGGCTGTTCTGTTCATAAAAGCAAGGCTGAAAAAATCATGAGGGAGAATTGTATTAACATCTCAAACTGTGCTGCATTATGGATGCGGAAAAATGGCACATTGACGTTCCCATTCCATTGAAATGCAGCACAATTTTCTGTCAAGCAAATGGTCAGTATTATGTCTAGCTACTCCTTGTACAATACCCAGTTGAGTAAAAAAAACGCTGTTGATTTTGAAATTCAGCATTCCCTTGGCAACTTTTAATACTTAGCTATTTATGGTGATTTACTGTACATTTTTATCCTGTAAAAAATTGAATTCTGGAAGCAGATAAATCATGTAACTTTTTTTCTTTCCTTTTCTTGCTTTATGGCCATAGCTCTGTGATCTAATTTCTAAAAAAAAAAAATGCATTTTTATGACTATTCTCTGTGCTTGTGACACAGCTGCCTCAAAAATAGCCCTTAAAATGCCCCCAAATGTTTTAAGGCAAAATATATATATATATATATATATATATATATATATATATATATATATATATATATATATATATATATATATATATATATAGAAATTATATATATATATATATATATATATATATATATATATATATATATATATATATATATATATAAATTTATATTTATATATATCTTATATATATTGTAAAAGGCAATAAATTTTATATATATATATATATATATATATATATATATATATATAAATTTATATATATATATATATATATATATATATATATATAAATATAAATTTATATATATATATATATATATATATATATATATATATATATATATATATATATATATATATATATATATATATATATATATAAAAATGTATTGCCTTTTACAATATGACTTATTTGGGCTCAATAAATGCCACTGAGTTAAAATTATTATCTAAGCTACAGGGTCCTATACATGCTAATATAGAAACAACCCAGGGAGTTGTCATAGATGCAGTTTAATCCCAGCTTTGTATCATTCAACATATTAAAGGAGCAGTACTGATGTAAAAGCTGAATTTTACTGGAAAAGCGGATTGTCAATTTCTGTAACTCACTAGTCACGGTGCACACGTGTTTTGTTCATCTATCTGCAATTGATGTCCAATTTTGTACTCAATACATAACATTGTTTCCAAGTGTATTCATTCTAAGGTCACGCTTGTTTATCTGATTGTTTACTGCTCAGGATAAAGCACAAAGAAGGAGGGCGGGGAGTGGGCTTGGGGAGGGGGGGGGGGGGGGGTCGCTAAGGTTTGGAGGTGATAAGGTAGATGGAGTTGTCCTCCCAGAGTGTATAGGCCTGACTCAAGAGGTATTGTTTAGGATAGGATCAATTGCAATCCTCTTTGCCTTCGGCCTTCTTGCTCTACTCTGACATGAGCTTAGTCTTTCACAGAAGACAAGTGCCTTTCAAGGATAAGCCTCTGAGTTGTGAAGAAGAATGTTTTGTAAAGTCGGAGAATGCCGAAGGGATGCAATTTTGGGCAAACAGTTCAAATGTGAATCCATAACTCGCTAACGATAGTTTCTCTTTGGCATGTTTGCAATTTAAATATGTTGCAAAAACAAATTCCTACACCGCCTACTCAACAACAACAACAAAAAAGAACCTTCTATTACACAATCCATCAAAAGACACTACCTTTCAACATAAAGTAAGACAACTATTTAATTGAGGTGGTCATTAAATATCTGAGGTCAACCGTTATCAAGACAGTAAGACACCAAGGAGTTGGTTTATAAACAGAAAAGAATGCACACCAACACCGTTTATTGTGAAAGACTCCTGGGACACGACACTTGACAAGCTTTTCACACGCCTAGGATGAGACATTGTCTCATCACACTGTTCTTTTTTGAAGGCAGATCACTTTTACATTGAGAAGGCCTCCTAGCAAAGAGATCTTTTTCTTCTAATCTGTAGCTGTAGCTTTCAGTAATCTCCAATATTCCTCCCTTGTACAGTATAATTTTTATGTGAAAATGTATTCACACAGTTTACATATGGTGTTTGCGCAGTTTTAGGTTAAATGTGTCTAATAAAATGCATACAAGTCACATAAGCAGGAGCAGGCAGGATATAGAAGTAGCAAGCCTTCATACACAAAAGTCTAACGTAATCACAGCGATTATCAGAAACTAGAGCTAGACATGGAACACTAACCTCAGAAACTGATTCGGGAAACTAAACACAGAAACTACAGGTTCGGACAGAAACTTGGGGTGTAGCCCACCTTTTGCTGAGGACAGCTTAATAGAAATAGGAATACATACGTTCATGTTTTGCGGATGCAGGGCTTCACCTTTTTTACTGGGACACAGAGTGTCAACAAACTGAAAAAAAACATCATTGTTGTGGAGAGGGAGGACTACGTTAGTTAGAAAAGCTTTGTAGGTGCTCTTTCCCCAAACAGCTGCAAAAGTGAACGAGCGGTCAACCCAGGATGAAGGAAAAATGTGACTTTCTTCTTGTGCATAACACCAAACAATGATTGTACAGTATTACTGTTACTTCCTTTCTTCCTCCGACATGACTGTAGATTATTTGGATAAATGTTGTTTGTCACTCATGAACCAACATACCTAGTGACATAAGCTTTGCTAAAACTAATCACCAGGGTTTAGAGGTGGGTCTTAGCTCTGACGTTTGCACACTGTACTATTAACACACTGTTCCTCCCTGCGTGTGTTATATTGGCTTCCTAAAATAAGTGCTTCACCCATCAAGTGTGATCCTTGACTCACACACTGAAACAAGCACGTTTCTACAATGTCGATTGTTTCAACGCCTGGGTGCATGGCAACAATTTTGATAATATTCTGTAAACAAGCTTAACCATACACAGGACCTTGCAGGACCCGCTTAGCTGCCCATCAACATGCTTGAAATTACAAGCATGCAAAAGGACATCCCTAACTGCCCACCATACATGCTTGACACAAAACACATTAAAAAAATAACTCATGCACAAGTAGTTCGATGCAGAAAAATTAATATAATCAGCATATAGAGAACATACACACACACACACACACACACACACACACACAAAACAGTTTTTGGACACTTTTATTAAAGGAAGGACAGTCTCTATGCGGTAATGGGGATGTTATAGTGTAAATCTATTTATTTACTGTCAAGCAGAGGCAGTACATTGTAATTACAACATTATCACAGGATCTTGTAGCAGCAATCAAACTTGTGCTGGGGTGTCATTGTGATGTTAAATAAATAACGTGGGTGCAGGCGAAGCGTTCAGCAAGAACTTTAGCTCTTTATGCACCATCACTTTTTACCTCCTTAAGGTTTAATCCTGTCCTGTGCTGCACTCACATGCCACTGATGCATTACGTCTAATCACATTTTGGAAAGGTGCCCGACACTTGCCATAAAACTGCTACTATATCATCTAAGTTTTAATAAAGGTATTTTGTTGGGTTTTACAGCGCTCCTGCTTGTACCAAAGACTGCAGGCTAAACGGATTTATAACCTGAGCCACCATCGTCGTTAAAACCCCCATTCTCTTTTACCGTGTGTTGTTTTATACAGTTTAAAATACAAATTTAGAATTTTGCCCACATTTTGTGTTTCATAAAGATGACTATACCTTGCATTAAGGTTAAAAATACTGCCATCCCATTTGTCATGCCTATACAAATATATAGAGTGGCTTTTGTATTATGATCTTTGTCGTATCATTGATCATGTTTTACATGTAAATAATTCCAAGCACTTAAAAAAACACCACAGTAAATGTGACAATACATTACCTTTTGAGTGAGACCATGCAAAAGAATGAATAGAATTTGTCTGTTCAAATCATTTCTTAATAATATATAGGAGTGTATTGCAATACACTTTCACAAGCACTTACACAAGGTGTGTAGCCAATTTCTACTATTCTGCTTGATCTGGTAACCCTGGTACTATTTGCTGGAGAAGAGGCAGAAATAATTTGAGAGTTACCTTTGACCAGTGGACAAAGTTTGGTGATATTTTGAATGTATTCATCCATTTTCTGTAGACTCATCCTCATCAAGGTTGACTGGAGACTATCCCATCTGACTTGAGGTGGGCTGAGGTACAATCTGAACTTTTTGCCAGTCAATTGCAGGGCAACTACACTGGGACAAATAATTTGCATACACATTTATACATTTGGACATTTTAGATTTAAGCTGGTTTGAAGGCAGCTGTTGAATATTTTGAGTACTAACAGGTGAGTTCATTGAAACTCGTCTTTGCTTCACACTGTCAAAGCTTTGGCCTTGAAGATTCCCCCAGTCTCTCAAAGCTTCTGTAACATTTAAAGGCTGACGTAGTGAGGAGCTCTCAGCCGTGTAACTCTGAGATTTTAGTGCTAAAAAAGGATTCCCGCTTTTTAAAATGTAGCTAGAAGAGGTATAAAGTGCGATTCAGTGTACTTTACAAAGGAACATATGAGGGAGGTGACAGCTGAAGAAAAAGATACATCACCTTGGGGATCGGCTGCATTGCCGACTTAATAAAGAGTGCTGCAGGGTGGCGTCTTCCTCTAAGAGCAGCCTGCAGCTAATACATATTACACATTTGCCCTTTGCTTAAACTGTAATGCTGTGGCAAAAATGAAAAAAAAAAGGCGATGTATAGAAAAATGGAGACAGTAGTTGCTGTCTGTGTGGCTCAGTGCAGTAGTGGTTAGCACATTCATGTCACAGTTAAGGGACACGAGCTCGAATCCAGCTGGCTCCGGCCTTCCTGTGTGGAGTTTGCATGTTCTCCCCGAGCTGCCATAGGTTCTCTCTGGATACTCCCGCTTCCTCCCACACTCCAAAATAATGCATGGCAGGTGTTTTGGACACAATAAATTGTCCTTAAGTGTGCTTGGGTGCGTGAATGGTTGTTCGTCTCTGTGTGCCCTAGAAGCAGTTCAGGGTGTCCCGCGTTTACTGCCCGAAGCCAGCTGGGATAGGCACCAGCAAGCCTGCGACCCTTGTGAGGATAAGCAGCTCTAAGAAATTGATGGATGGATGCTGACTTTTGAGATGACAAATGACAAAAACTATATAGTGAACACGGGCTATGCATTTGTGACTTTGAGTTAGGGCAGTGCAGATCGACCAAAGTATCAGTAGTATTGATATTAAAGTCCACGTATTGTCATTGCTTTATTTATTTTGGTTTCTCATTGGTCCCTCATGCAATCTCTTTTTAGTGCAAGTACATGGGACACACTTGCAGGCCCGCCATGCAATCACTACAGTCATTTGTTGTTTTTCACTATGGTCTGTTAATATTTTGGAACACAGATTAATTACTTTATTTTATTTATTTATTTTTGATCTATTATTGATTCAGTTCAGGTTCTCTATGCCTGCCCTCCACATTCTTTTATTTTTACAGTTTTATTATTTTTTTTTATTATTAACAATAAGTATACAACTGAAATAATAATATCATATCACAGATAAGTTCTCATCAATACAACAGTATTAGGGTCACCTACAGGAAAAAAAAGTATTAATGTGGTATTAGGAGCACAAAATATTTAAAATACCATAAATAATATTTTATGAGCATAAAAGTACTTGTATCTTACCAGTATTTACTTGGTATCGATTGATACCAAAAGCTCAAGTGGTGCACAGCTCTACACCGAGTATTTTGACACCATCACTTTGATAAATCAAATAAACCATCCAGTAATTTATGGATGGTAACCAAGGAGCCATTGGAAACTTCTTTCTTTGGATCAAGGACGATGTCTAGACTGTGTTGATTCTATCGTTGAATGCAAATAAAAGCCTGAAAGAGTGAATAAAAATAAACACATCGCGATGATATATTTGATTAAATATATGACTTTGAAATTTAGCATTTGAAGAAATGATTAGAGTGATTACATTTTCAGTCATTTCTTTTGTGAAGAGCTTCTTTTGACATTTTTTATGCATGCTAACCATCAAATTTTTTGCATGGATTTACATTCAGTGCTTGCATAACATTGTTTTGCTTGCTGCACCAACCCTCCGCTGTCAGCAAAATATCACAAAGCCTCAGATGACTCGATGTACATCAGATTTTGCTCTTTTGGAATGCTTTTTTATGAACGGTGCAGCCGTTTTCTAATGTTGTGTTTAAGAATTTATTTGGTGTATCATCATCTCTGTCTGGTTGGATGAGTGGGACGCACATGGAATTATGTCCAGGACACCATTAGGTTTGACACCCAAATCATAAAACAAACATCTTTTCATAGTTAACTGTTTAAAGCCATGCATTATTGCACTCAAAACAGAAAATAAGCAACCCAATATGATTATGTTGCCCTTACACTATGTGTAAACATGCAGCTAAAATGAAAACCTGTTCAATATATTGCAGCCCAATAAAACGGTGCCTGAGCAAATACGAGCTTTGCTATGCGCAAGTCTCAATTTTTCAGCAGTGTGCAAAAGCTGTCGCCATAAATTGGACATTATAGGCCTCAGCCAGGCAGCAGTTATTGCTTGCTTTTTGTAGTGGATTGCATAATGTCGTACAGGTGTTGCTGCTGGGCGAGCAATTTTCTTTTTTTTTTTTTGTGACAATGACAAAATTACTGCACTGTGTGAAACACTTGCGTTTCGGGTTTACCATAAAATTGTCATCATTCAGGGCATTTTACATCTTTTTTGCTGGTCTCAGCTCTCATCTGTGCCCCGCCTCCTTTCTGCCAACTTGTGCCATTAAAATAATTGAATGTCTGAATAAATGCTACGCCTGTAAGCTTTGTTTGCTCACCTGTGTCACATGACCTTGACCAAATATATACTGTATACTGTACATCAATATACTGTACATCTCAAGTGAATATACCTCTGAAAACTGTTGAGTCCCCTGGGACTCACAATACTAAAAAACTATGGGTCCCCTATCAATATAACAGTGTATTAGGGTCACCTACAGGAAAAACAAAAGTCAAAATGTGGTATTAAGAATACAAATGATGTAAAATAACATAAATAAAATATGAACTTAAATGTACCAACATTTCCTGACAGAAATGTTTGAAGTCCCAAAAATAAAAAATAAAAAGTAAGTCCAAGGTTCAAACTGCATTTACAGATATATATATATATACATATATATATATATATATATATATATATATATATATATATATATATATATATATATATATATATATATATATATATATATATATATGTGTGTGTGTGTGTGTGTGTGTGTGTGTGTGTGTGTGTGTGTGTGTGTGTGTGTGTGTATGTGAAAATTATGCATATACAGTATTTTTTTTCAATGGAAAAAGATTAACTGACCATACACATACACGTCTTGTTAGATGTATCAATCACATCTTGCAAAGTTAGATCTGGGACTTGATGAACAGACTTTTCTTCTTTTTTTTTTTTTTTTTTTTGGAAGGGGGGGGGGGGGGGGGTGGATGAATGATTACATGACTGAAAGCATGTGCAGATATCAAGAGATCAAAAGAGGAGCTCTAGTTTGATGAAACCAAAAACTGTCGGTTTTGGATGAGCCAACCAAAAGGGAAAACAGTGAAACTATTGCCAGGGCTCTCAAAGGGCATCAGATATTTTAGACATTATGCATCTTGGGGTTAAATTAAATCATCCACTGTGCAAAAAAGTAATGTGTGACGTTAATAAATACTGAATAATATAACGTGTATGCATGCATGCAAATGTGAGTGTATATTTACAGCAAGGGCTAGGGTTAGGGTTATAAGATTGCAAATAAAAATCCAGCAACTGTTCAAAATGTCTAATGTTCTACCCTTAACTTTGAACAGCTTAGTTGCATTCTGTTGGGAATAAGGTTAATGAATATTCTATGTTGGTGGCATCATCATATCTATCTTAGTTCCTGTGGTGAAAAATGTAAAAATAAATTTAAATGATGGCGGGAGAAGCGGTAGATAATGGATGGATGGATGAAATTCAAAGAATCTGAGGCCAATCGACATCCTGAAACGAAATGTGCCAAGCTAAATGACGGTCAAGTATGACATGTGCAAAATGATTACGTAAGCATGCTTTTGTGCGCGTGTGTGTTGTGTGTGTGCATGCGCGTGGGTGAGTGGGTGTTAGCTCATTTGTTACTTTACGGTGATAAACATGCATGACTCTATCAAGAGAAGTCTTTAACTCCCAATAATTCATTCACCATCCCTCATTAGTCAACGACTCCCACTCCCACATTCTGCTCAGGTGTGTTTATTGGTCAAGGACATGACTTCCTCCCTACGATACTCTCTTTGATGCATTTGACCCAAGATCAGCTCTGCAGGAACAGCTGGAGCCAGACTCTAACTTGCAGTGTCAAGGTCAAAATGTCAGGGACGTGCAACAGAAATGGGCCACTTGAGGGAAACACTTGGATTTTTAATACTGTGGTGTGCCCACTTGGCTGATTTTATCTAATCGACTGTACAATCACCGCGTACAACTTCTGGTAAATCTGCATGATACAGTCTGATCTAATAGACTGTGGATTCAAATGTATCCATTCATCTTTCGTTTGCTGAACATACTTAGACTTTGTATATACTGTACATCAGGGTCTGGGCATAGCCATGTGTCTCATTCAAATCATTACAGAGCTGATGGGAAGTAAAGTGTTCAGGTTTTATATTATAAGTACCGTATTTTCCGCACTATAGGGCGCACCGGATTATAAGGCGCACCCTCAATGACATGTTTTAGAACTTTTTCAATCACAATATAGTAATGCTCAGAGTAATAATAACTCAAATAATAACTCTAAACTCTCAATAGCATAATAACTCAATGTCAATATGACCAACCTTGTTCAACTGTAAACACACAAAAGAAACAGGTCAACCTTACTTTATCAGATCATTCCCCATCTACAAATCCCAATCTCCATATTGATTCATATATAAGGCGCACCAGATTATAAGGCGCACCATCAGCTTTTTGAAAAAATTAAGACTTTTAGGTGCGCCTTATAGTGCGGAAAATACGGTAACTTAAAAAAAATCATCCAGAATTTAATGTTGGCTATAATCCACACAAATTTGCAAAAATATGCATCATTTGTTGTGGTTTCCTCAAGAATAAATGTGATGTGTGGGACGGTGGCTACCATTTTGCTGCCTACTTTCCACTACAGGAAACAATGCAAGAAACAAAATACACCATCTAGATTTTGACTCAGTGAAGGAACACTCACATGTATTAAATATTAATGGGGTGCGGCTTCCCATAACTACCCAAATGTATCTGTCATCAGTATTCGCTCCAATCAGAGTGTCAAATGTCTCAGTGGAATCTGAGGAACTTGGTCGAATAGATTTCTATCTGAAACGTAGTAGGAGGAAAGCAGAAATCAATAATGGAGATTGTTTTCCAGCTACATTTAGAAAAAAGAAAAACAAGATCTTGACCACCGGATGAGGTCAAACAAGCAAATGATCTGTCTCCTTTTATTTTTGTATGTCATTTTAACAAGCTAATCACTGTTTGTTCCCTCAGGAGTAATATTAGACAAGACATTTGTTGCAGTTCATTTATTTTCAAGAGAAGTGATAAAGGAGGCTCCGTCTCTCTTTTAACCACTGAAAATGTATATTCTGTATCTTTATATTCATTACTGGCAGAAGCAGAAAAAAAGAAGTATATACATAATGTGACACACGCCCACTTAAGTATAAACGACAAAATGGAAGAGATCAAATTAAAAAAAAAGTTGAACATAAATTTTGCTTTTACACATAAATACCAATGCTCAGGTTTTTTTTTTTTAGAGGGATATTAGTTTTTAAGTCTCTATAGAGTGAAAATATAAATGTCTTGAATCTCACACACTATAAAGAAGAGTATTTTTAACAACTGTGGCAAATTTGAATAACTACAAAATTAGCAAGTATTTAAAAAGAGTGTAAAACCATAAAGAAATGATTGTCTCAACATTGTGGGCGTGTCCAATGAATACACCAAAACCACATCCTGTTCAACTGTCAATTAGCACACATATTTCTTATGCTTCCACAGCCCATCATGTTTGAGCTACGAAAACATATCCGCTTATGGCTTCGAGTGGCTGAATTATATTCCACTGGTGTGTTGCAGTGTTTTGAATTGTCAATCAAACATGTATCTGCTTTTATGCTCAACTATCTTGGGTGTAATCTATACCCACTCCAGCAGCGACCGCCAAGGCACCAATACAGCATACCATACAACACCATCTCGATAGCACACATATTAGATAATGTGTTTTACAATATAACACAACCATATTTAGAATGGCTCATAGTTCTTGCCAGAAACACACAAACAGTTAAGTTTGTGAATGGGTCACTGTTGGTTAACAAAAGCCTCTCAAATTATTCACACCCTCTCGCATGATCCCACTTCATTGTGACAAGCGGCATTCCCTTTGACAATCACATTAGGTTTCTGTGGTTCAATAAAAATAATAAATAGAGCCAAGTCTATTGCATGTTGAACATTTTGGTCAATGTGAGGGACTTAATACTTACCCCAACCCGTGGTCAAAATCATCCGTCCGGCAGCCTCTGTCAAAAAATTAGCAATGACAGGCCCAAAGTCCTGTTGACCAGCATATACAATAAAATACATGCATAATGTAATTTCACATTCACCAACAAGAAGGCAGCATCACTGTGTGCCCTAAACGCTCATCGAGGTGTGAGGATTGAGCATCAAGGAGCCACTGCAGGCTATCTTGAATCAAGGAAGGTCTGATGTAACTTTTGCGAAAGTCTTGCAGCTTCTAGATGTATGGAATAAGATCAAGAACAATAGCAGGCTTGTAGAATGAAATGATGAGCAAGGAACAATAACTTGTATGCACTTTCTTAAACAACTGTTGAACTGTACCACGATAGCAATAGTGTCAGTATTGGGCACTCAATGCAATTTTCAAACCCTTTTTCTTTTTTGTCAGGCGAGTTTTTTCCAAAGCAAAGGGCTCGAGGAGCATGTAAACTCAACGAAAAAGATATTTGTCGTCGGAGATAAACAATAGCTTGGCTGCAGTGCCAAGAAAGAAGTAGAAATGCTGAGTGAAAAAGTGGAGAATTCCTGCGCTCTTCTCTTGACTCACTGAAATATTGTTGTACATGAGTGAGACTCCTTTTCGTAGGTTCACGGTAATGAAGCGGCTGGTTTCCCATACACTCCGGCAGTGAAACGCCAGACAACTAAGCGAGGCGGAACGCTCACCCCGCAGTTAGTGTGAACACAGAACATTGTTTGAAATCTCAGGTTTATGAAATGAAACGGCTGCTCGCTGTAACAGACTGAACGCATGTTATTGCAACGATTTTGGATTATTTCTGTTCTTTACTGAGCGTGTTGATTCGAAAAGCATACAAATAACTAAGTGAAATCAAGTGTATCCTTCTTCATCTCTATTGGCAGATAGACAGTGGAAATTGGGTTGCTGCTGTGTTATTATGCGGAAGAGGTAGTAGGTCGATGTAGGGTGAAAATAGCACAGAAATGGTTGCTGAGCATTCCAATGGCCCTTGCGGTCGAAGTGAGAAGAAAGCTGATGAGAGTATCCTCTTGCCACCTGCCGCGTGCTGTCCAGTGAGTGCCCACAGCACCTGCCCCCTAACCCACTCCCATGAAAAGTGACATCCAGTGGAGCTGACAGGTGCCAGGACTGCACTGCAGCAGGATTCAGTAGGACAGGACAGAGGGTTTTTTTTTTTTTCTTTTTTTCCCAGTCGCCACACCTGTGCATTACTCTGCCACTGTTCCGAAGTGTAAGTTAAAGTGATTATTTTTAAGATGACAGGTGATACATCATCCAAAAGTCAGCTTGTAGAATCGTGCGTTCAGCAGGATAATGACAGGCCTGATGACAGTCACATCAGAATAATAGCAAGGTTTTAATGTAGGAGTGTATGGATGGCTAATTAAACCATGAAGAGTGTCCTTGACAACGAAGGCAAAGAAGCTGACAACTCCTGAGAAGAATGTGTGTTCTCCCGCATGACTATTCAATCAAACTTAGCATTTGACAATATTGTAAATCAACAAAACATTTTGTGCTTTTTTTTTTTTTTTTGTATTTTGCTTCAAGGAAGAATCGATTAACTTTTATTGCAGACATTAAAAATGCAAAGCAGGCTTTTAATTTCTCAATAAAATGCAGGTAAAAGTTGAAAATGGGCTTCGGGAGGGGTATGTTGGAACTTATTTTAATTAAGAATGTGTGGGCTTGGCCTGCTACTGCAGTAGTTTGAGTTTGCATCGAGTATTTCCAAATAAGTTGTAGACTCTAGCCAATTAATTCACAGTGGGAATGTGTTATAATGTGACATATTTATCTCATTCCTCTCAGATGCATATACCCGTAAAAGTGGCATCGTGAACACCCGCCGTTCTTTTGATTGCATTGACTGTTTGTGTTAATCGACTTCTTTTTGCACAGTGTGTCTAAAACAAGTTCTTCAAGCATCACTGTAAATTTTGCCCTATCTACGTTGTTACAAAGTGTTAGGTAACAAAGTGAATGTGCATCTATCTTTATGACAGCATTGCGATGATGAGTAGTATGCTTTTGCAGCTTTCTGAATGCAAGCTTAATAACTTATTTTGTACTATTTTGTTAACTTGCCCTTTTAGGTCATTTTCTGCATTACCTGTGTTGACATTCAATTGAAGCAGCAACAATTTGTGCTGCAATTCTCTCTTATGGCACTCTTGCTGACAATACATTGAATATAACAGTACGAGAGCTGAAGAAACAAACTAGGGTTTTGTCTGGTTGCCATGCATACAGAAGCATACGCTAAACAACCTTATGAATGAATGAGAAATGTCCTCGATGTGCCAGCTGTTTCAAGGATGATCTGCATAAGAGCTTTTGGGTTGTTAGCACTGAGCATCATTTTATTTCTCACTACTAGGCGTACTCAAATGACTGTAGAATCCAAAGTGTGAGCCTAAAAATCTCAAAATAAATATCTGTTGAAGACAAACATGCTGAATGTAGGCCAACAGTGGTGTGTCATTCTTGGTTTTAAATTCATAACAACACACCAGAATCTGTTTCCACTTGGAGCAGCAGGACCTTGTTAGCTATTCGGATTACTTTCATGGCTCACTCACTCTCCAAATTATGAAAGATGTGCATAGACACAAGTACAACAGAAAAATAATGCAATCACAAGCCAGAAAAAAATGGATGCGAGAATCGTGCTTTGAGCAAAACAATTTGCTATTGGGGGTACACCGCAGCACTTACTTTTAGCCTTGTAAATCTTATATATATATATATATATATATATATATATATATATATATATATATATATATATATATATATATATATATATATATATATATATATATAATGCAATTTGAAAAATGTTCTCCTGCGCTTCTTGTCATAGCTATGATTATGTTTACACGGAGTTTAAAGAAAACAAATCCAAACTGTCTTCTTCAATGCTTTGGATAGACTACAACAGGTTTGATTGCACTCTTTTCTTTTAAAAAGCAATTCAAAATGTTCACATCTTTTTTCTATGCTTTTGCCAGGTCAAGATAAGCCCTTTATGTTTATTTTCAGTCTTCTTCACAAAGTGGTTCCCACTTTAGGCTTATTGATTAATGTTTGAATCAGGGCACCTTTCATCTATACATCTCACTCATCGCATGACCGCACACTGCTCATGATTTTTGTCTTCTATCCTATTACTGTGAAATTTCTTGTAGCTCCTGTGAAGCCAAAGGATTCAGTCTCGGTCCAGAGGCTCTAGTCAGCTCTGATACACGATTCTTGACTGATCGTTGCAAAATTTTGCAGTTGCACTGGTCAACCATAAATTTCTCTGACCTAGTTTTGATTTTTACTCTGTGTCACTCTGTTTACAGAAAATCTCTGTGACAATGTTAGTGGCATGCTCATTGTCTAACTTGGTGCAATTGGTGGAAGCTCAATCCTGGATATACTGTAGATCACATGGACAGAAGATATCACACTCATTAAAAACTAGTCTGCTGGAAAACACTGTTGACTTTGTTCTAGGTCAATCATGATGAAATCAGACCATGAATCAATCAGCATTTGTCATTTCCCTTCCCACCTTTTTTCATTGAGATCTTTTCAGCTATGATACATGAAAGATGTTTACTCATGAATAACATCAATGTCCTGGAGGTTGGAGGGAAGAGAGCGTGTTAAAAATAGTTCTCATTCATTCTCACGAGCATCTCGGCACTTTTTAGACAAGTCAGCCAGTCTCTGGTTACCATAGAAACATGGTAATATTCTCCAGTCATTTTGTTGAGTATAAATTGACTACACTTACATGTATCAGTCATACGGCTGCACAAAAGGTCCAGCAATACAAAATTAGTCCTATAAAAATAACCTTCAAGTGAAACTGGCAATTTCCTTGCAATATAACATTTTGACTCATGCTCAACTCCAGTAAAAGCATGTCTTCTTGTTTTAAAACAGTTCTCAATCCCAACTGAAAAAAATGGTTTCATTTATATTACATTAACTGCATTACTATATTTATTTATTACAAGTTCTCTCAAAAACGCTTTCTTTTTTTTATTATTTCTCTCATTTACTCAACTTTTATAATAGTGGTTGGTTTTTAAGTTACTTATTCTTCTAGTTTTACAGAGGGGTGTTAACAAATGAACTGCAATCAATCAATTATAAGCATAGTTAAAGTCTTAATGGTTGTCGTTCTGTTGGATGTTTCATTTAGTTTTAAAATCACCCCAACAGCAACTCTGATAAATAAAGAGTGTTACACATTATTTGGAAGAAGAAGTTTGCTTACCACAGAAGCAGCTCAACTTAAGTCTACCACATAAATGCAAAGCACCCGTCTAAAGGCTTGGTTGACAATAGCAATGCAAAAACTAATATAGTGAGCAATAGCAAAGTTCTCTGCAAAACTAAACTTGAGAACACCTTGAGTTTAAGCAAGTCTGCGACAGAGAGGATCAACTTATTTTTTAAGTCATTTTAATTTAACATTCATTTATCATTTTTTGAACATTGACAGAAGGAGTTTGCTTTTGCCAATAAATAATGTAAAGCCACTCTTTTTGTTGTTCTAAATTAATCTTTTGATCTGCCACAAAAACACAATTTATCTAATTAAAAAGAAGAAAATCAGGTTGAGATTTTTTGTGAGATTAAAAAAAGATTAAAGCTCAGGTAATTGCAAATCTCAATTCATTAATGTAATCTCTTGACAGTACAGTACTAATTACATATTACACCATATCACAGAAAAAAAACAGTATCATTCATCTGTCATTAGTCTTGTTTCAACAGTTAAGATGTAAACTGTGCAAACTTTGTGAGCAAACTCAGTCGGTCTCTTTTTCTTCCCAATCCCGGAATCTTGAAAACCATTTTATAAGTACATTACCACCACCAACTGGAATTATCGCAAAACACACTACTGATTCAGCAACATGAGCGAAGTTGAAAAAATCATCATCATTGAGGATCTTAAACTGTGAATGTAAAAAGACAAATTATATCGAATGTGTGTGTTTTGACTTGAGAATTTGTGCTTAAACCACCTATGCAAATTCATAAACGACCGTAGTCTGTGGCATCATACACCAGTAATGGGAAAATGAGCCTATCATCATCTGCATTATGTGAATCCCACAGTTTCAGTAAACTACTTAGTGAGTACACCAATCAATCATTTTCTTTGAATCACTTGAGTTTCATTTACATCCTTTAAGATTCTCCTCAGCTCTCAATCTGACATTGAATTCTTGTGATTCAAATGTGATGTTAAATTATCCGTGGATGTTACGAAATTGAAACGCATGACTAGACTTGAATATTGATTATTTCTATTACTGATTATGTTTTTTGATGTCTTTATGAAAACATGGATCTGGCTGTTATCAAGCGTTTGTGATCCCTCAACAACAAAGGTCTTTGCTGATATCGCAAATGGATTAAGATAACGCATGACCTCATAATCCTAGTCCTGATGTGAACAATGAAGCACACAAAGATGTATAATCCGTTATGGGAATTTGTATTGTGTAAATAGTCTGTCCATAGACATGTTTCTATTCAGTGAACATGCTTAGTATAAAACAAATACATACGCTCTGCTAAACTGTATGTCTGCTCCTGTCTCCTGTCAAGTACACACACACGCGTTTGTAAGTATTGATAGCCTTGATCGTCTTCATGTTGCTGCTTATAAGCAAATTTAGAGATGCACTTCAACATCACTGCAGAAATTGTCCAATTACTGGCAACCTCCAGGGAGAAACAGCACACAGCATATGGATGGTAACCGGTGAGGGACCAGATATCCTTTTCACTCGGTTTGATGTGAATATTGAGAATTGCCAACGCCTTGGATAAAACACTCTAAAAATATCATCAATGACAATTTATTACAAGCCAGACTGCCGATCACATGCCGTAGTCTGTTTGCATAACTCAGTAAATGCTGATATGATAATTTAATGATTTGTTTGGACAACCGATTAGCAATTCAGATGACTATGAATATAACACACACACAACTAAAAGAAAAATTCCATCTGAGTTTTTTGTTCGTTTGTTTTTGTCAGTTTGCTTAACTAGACGGAAGATCTGTTTTGTTTTTTTAACAAGGTGTCACAGTCATACATTACATGTACCATATTTTCCGCACTATGAGGCGCACCGTATTATAAGGCGCACCCTCAATTAATGACATATTTTAAAACTTTTTCCATATAGAAGGGGTACCGCATTATAAGGCGCACCCTCAATTAATGATATATTTTAAAACTTTTTCAATCATAATATAGTAATACTCAAAGTAATAACAATGATAACTCAAATAATAACTCTAAACTCTCAATGGCATAATAACTCAATGTCAATATGACCAACCTTGTTCAACTGTAAACACACAAAAGAAACAAGTCAACCTTACTTTATCAGTTCATTCCCCATCTACGAATCCCAATCTCAATATTGATCCATATACTGTATAAGGTTCACCTGATTATAAGGCGTGTCGTCCGCTTTTTAAAAACAATTAAGGCTTTTAGGTGTGCCTTATAGTGCGGAAAATACGGTACAATGTTATTCATTAAGGTTATTCAAGTTTATACTGGAATAATCTAATTCCTTGTACGGTCAAAAACTACTGCAGAAATTGTCCGTTGCATGCCAGGAAAGTGCTGTACACAAAAAATATTGAACAATGCACACTAATATCTTGAAGGTATCTTGTGAGGATTTTGTAAACACATCAATCTTCCATTCTTCCATAATCAGTTACAGTAATATTCAGCAATCCATATTTTCTAAATTTTGCTCTTCAAATCATAGCTGTCATGCATGAATGTGAAAATGGTCAGAATGACTTTTTTCATTTATCAAAATTTTGTGCAAAACACCTTTGTCTTATGTGCTTTGTGGTTATTTTATGGAGGGTTTCCAAAAGTTTGTGGAAATATGGATTTTGCAAGGGGGCATTTGTATTTGCCGATTTTCTCATAATAATATTCAACTGCATGGTTCAGATTTAATTGAAATGTATTATATAAAAGATTTCCATAAGTCACTTTGTTTGCCAGCTGTGAACATCCCTTCCACTTAATTTACAACCAAAAACTGTTGTTAACAGAGTTTAAAATAACAGTGAAAGTGAATAGATTTGCTTGCTCTCTTGCTTACCTATCTGCCCACCCAGCGCATACCCCACCAAAAAAAAAAAAAATAAAACAGGAAAACTTTTTGTGAGGACGCTGCTGATGAGGTCCTGGATGGCTTTCACATCTGAAACATCTGCTGCCATGAGGCCCATTTTAGAAATGGGTCATGGCAGTGTAAAAGAAAAAAACGGATTTTAATTTCTTCTGATCAGAATCCAGTCTCCTTTTTTTTTAAAGTTAATAAGTGGATATCTACCAACAACCTGCTATGCCACATGAATGCCTACCTCAGTTAGATCCTTCACTGCAAAACTACCAAAACAATACACTCATTTTACATATACCCGCAAGGGTAGCATTCGTTCCACAAAAATGATATGTAAATCAAAATGGGACATGGGCAATGGGAAATCTGAGCATCGCAGCTGCAGTGTAATTTGCCCTTAATTACAATTGCTGCCATTTATTTATGCTAAACTAGATCAGCCACCAGTGCTGTTTGGAGCCTGTAATGTTATATCAGAAAATTAAGTAAAGAATCAGTATGCTTTTGTGATTGTGATTTTGACAATTTTCCGACAAAAGGGGACCCAATGGAAAATATTTCTTTTGACCATTGTCAGAATTTTCAGTCCATTATTCCACATGTATTCATGGCCATGGAAGGTGTGCCAACATGACTTTAGGGGTCAAAATTGCGTCTTTATGATGAGCATTTTATTCTCTTTACATTTAGTCCAAGACGCAGAAGCACAGCACATTTTCATCCTCTGGATCGTTTGCTCATATCAACGCTCTCGCCTCCATTTGTGCGCGCCTACTGATTTCACCCTTTTCCCTGAAGTTGTTCGTAAATTGCTCTTTGCCGAACCAATTATATTGTGATTGACGCTAACACCGACTCAGGCATAAGTCCGCAAGGGCCCGCAGCTTTTTACCGAGCTGCTTCAAATTCGCGAAGGCTCAAGAAACAAAGAGAAAGCAGTAATTTTGCCTTATAATGAGGAGAAGAAAATACAGAGCAGCAGGTACTTAAAAGGAGTTATTGAGACAAAAATGAAGACACAAGCTGCTCTGGTGCAAAACGAAGGCACCTTTTCAAGTCTCATAGCAGGAAAAAAAAAGACCTATGGGCAGCCTTTGCAGGAAAAGATACAACAGCTGCAGCTTTAGCATTTAAACAACCACACATATAGTGTCCCGTAGTAAGGAACTGACTTGATATATGCGCAATTTGCACTTTTTACAGATCTATTTGAAAGCAGATGGCGATGTCAGAAATAATCGCCGCGATCATATACCCAAGTGATTACAATGACGGAAAAAAAAAGTTATTCATCTCGGAGTGATATCACCCATATATGGTGTTATTTCCTCTTGCACTATCCTCAGAGTGTTGCAGCTGTCTGTTGCTGAGGGTAATTGAGGTAAACAGAAGAATGATGGCAGTTAAAGATGCGCAAATGAATGTGAAATGAGATATCTGTGCATCCGCAGTATCTATAATTGGACAAGTAATTCATTAGAGCACGTCTTTAGCTTCACCTTCTTATTGGTCAGACGCTTGGCTTAATAAGGAGATAGGATAGATGATGAGGAGAGACGATCAAGGTCAAGCCCTTGTTGTGGTCTCATTTTATGGGCGACTTTGTTGGAGGCACCAAGTACAATTGGGTAGCTATGATGAATGCAGAAAGGAGTTTTTTCTGGTCACACGGATAATAGCACCACGTCATAAAACACATGAAAGAAAAAAACAGTATGTTTGCATTTATGTGTGCCATGGTGTAAATGTATGAAAAAAGAAGATGACAGTAACGATAGACACATATACGACGCCGGACGGGGGATTTAAGATGGCAAGTAGCAAGCGAACTTGAATATACTCGCTCGTTGAAAAAAAAAAAAGGTTGAAAACAGTAATAGAACAAGTGTTAGCTGTGCAATTACAGTATTTGTGATTCGCCATGCACCGGGAAGGGCCCTTCTCCGAGCCTCAACTCATCACTGGCAAAGAAGCCTCATGGAGCAGGCACATAAGGTAAAGCTGTGTACTTCATGGGAGCGCGAGCCTTCATGGATGGAAAAGAAATCCAGTGACTGTTGATAAGTGAAATGTGGCAAATTGTGTTGCTACCTGAATATGTGTAGTAAAGGAGGCCGATAACCGATATTCGGAACCGATATTCATTTGCAGTAAAGGTGTCAAAATTTTACACGCAATAAAGTATGTTTAATGAACCACACAAATAGAAAATAATTGGTAATACCCGAAAACGGAAATGTGTCATCTGTAAAACTGGAAGTACTTCTATTAAATTGAAATGAATGCCATATCAAAAGGTTCTCTAAGGTTACACATTTCTGCTCTGAAGGGTCGAAATTGTGATATATCAAACTTTAATCCAAATCAATTCAAGTGATAAAACCACAAATTATTGGACAGTATCAAGGAACTTTTTCAAAGGTTCATTCTTTCCAAACCTGCAGCGTTTTTTTTTTGTTTGTTTGTTTTTTTACTGGATTAATTTATAAGAAGATAAAGACTTGGAAAAATGTTTATTTTGCTTCGAAGATATTTGATTCTGAACGAAGTGAGAGTTTTTTTGTTTGTTTTTTTTTCAAAATACTTCATAGGTGTGATCCTGTATAACTTAAGCTGCAGAACTATGATGTTAATTTTGACTCATTGTACTCAATTTGAAAAAAGATGAAATATCCCATTTTTGGGGATCTGTACTTATTTTTACTCGTCAGTTTCAGATAGATCTGAATAATTTGATCAATTCTAAAATTAAACCCTCGGTAAAATTACATCTCAGACATGTTCTTTTTGGACGATGAAATTCTGATATGCTGGCCTCAGAAAAAGTATATATTACCAAATACCAACCTTCTCTTCATTTTGTAAAATGTTTATGTTCACTGTGTAAAATGTGTAAATCAATGACCAAATTCTGCTGTATTTAAATTATGATTCTTGATGTATCTGAATGTTATAGGTTGCTCTTTGAACCCCAAAGCTATTCGGACCAGATGATTATGCAAAGACTGTAACTCTTACTAAGGAAGTGGCCTTGAGTTTCTTTTCTGTAGTTTATTTTATTCACATTATTGTATTTATTTGTTAATTTCAATTATTCTTATACCCTTCATTTTATTCATTATATTATTTATTTTGGGGGGTAGACTATACATCCATATGTTATGTACTGTTTGTGTCCACTGGTGTGTTAAATACAGTTAAAAAAAACAAGAAAAAATAAAACCAGTCACAAATATGTGGTGTAAATTTGCAAATAGTACATTGATTTATATGCATAAACATATGGTTAAATGCACGTATAGATCTGTAATTGTGTTACCTGTAAACACTAGACCTACTGATTTAATGTTTTCTTACATTTGACTTTCGCTACAGTCCTGCAGTACGGGAGTCACGATTGCACGCTGGGATTCGCCAATGCATGTCTGGAGATTACTGTGTTGCGCCATACAAACTCACTCTGACACTAGTAGCACCACTGAACTTTTCCTTTTTGGCTGCAGTGACCAGATGACTCATGGACCAGCAAAATTATGTAAAATGCCCACCTCCGTTGGCAGCCCATAAATGTAATTCAACAGTTGCGCTCTGCCCTCGCAACCGTAGACATGCCAGACACTATTCCCAGGTATGCGGTCAGTGTGTTGGGCCCACACCATAAGTGTGACGACCCCCTCCGACCTGCCAAGCAGCTTTTTCACAACCACAAAAAAAAAAACATGCATGTCAGGTGTATTGGACACCTGAAACTGTCCCTAGGTGTGATTGGGAACCAGTTCACCGGCAACCCGAAGAAAGCAGGGATAGACACCAGCAAGCCTGTGACCTTGGTGAGTATAATCAGCTATAGAAAATGGATGGGTGGAAAACCATCAACCCAAAATTGAACTAGTCGCTAAGTGATTGGCTTCATTTTGCAAACTTTGATCAATACGCATGAAATTATGTGAGGGAAGTTATATTTTTGACATTCACATGTCAACAAGAACGGCAGCGTCAGTGTTTCAGGCATTGAAGTTGTCCCGAGAGACAACTGACTGAATGATTGGCAACCGCAAATTAAACATTGCAAAATATGTCCCACGAGGGAAGGTGACTACTGACAATTTAGTGCTGCTTTGTGTCACATTGTTATAATTCACGACAACATTGTGTTTTAGCATGTAAAATAAATTAGCTTTTGTGAAAAGTTGAGGGCTCAGCACAAATCAGATTGAAAAGCCACCCTGCAGTGGCTCTTAAACAAGAAGAATTACACCCTGCCGGGCCACTTGTCCAGCGTCTTCACTGTCAAAGCTTTGGCTAATCCTGAAAGTGAAACCGTGTCTGTCATTGCTGTCGAAACGCTGTTCTGTGTAGCTTTTTGAGTGTAGGGGTTTAAAAATTCCTTAATGACAAATTGAGCAGAGCACGTCAACGCAGGCCCTTTTCACCAGAAGTCAGCTGAAAGTGGTTCCAGCTCACCAATAACCCCGAACGGGCTAAGCAGCAAAGAAGAAAAAGATTGGAATGATGTCAACATGGCATTCATTAATCTTGTGACTCATCCATAACACAAATACTCTTTCATAAAATGTCAACGTGAAACATTAGGCTTTGTTTTCCTGGATACCAAAATTGTGGCATCCTAAAGAGTAATAATCCTTAACGTCTGGATAAGACAGCCAACTAACCTGCAAACTGGATTTAGGCACCAACAGAGCCATACATCATCCTGAATCATCTGGTATATTATTCCTTTACACTGTCTACCTTTCTTGCTCTAGGTCTATTTTAAGTGAAAGTGTTGCCATGGTTACCCAAGGTGCAGATATTGTTCTTTGAAAGCGAATTTTAAGGTCTAGCTGAGTATGAATAAAATCATATAAAATAAAATAGAAAAGGAAACTCAAAGGTTGCATGTCAGTGAGGACGCGTTCACTGTTCGTAAAGATCAGTTGGAGGTGGGTGAAGAAGATAAAGAGAGCAAAATGTTGCTTGATGGATGCAAAGTGGGATCAGACTACTTCTTCTGCAAGATGCTGGTGCTTTACCATTCGAGCTATTTCGAAGAGCTGGTTGCTTATTTTTAATGTCAATGTTGAGCATAACCATGCTCTCTTTTTTAAGTTGTGAAAATCGGAATCGAGGGAAAATGGGTTAGGGTTATTCACACTACGCCTCAACTTATTTGGAATTATGGTTCGCACATCTGGTATAGGCTACAGTGGAGCTAGCGTTTCATGTTGTCATATATAGCATTGCTATTGTGGGCGGATGCTATTGTTTTGCTTTGACAACAACGCAAAACACAAGCCTTTTGCAATGCTAATCCAGTCCGTTGCTAAATCTGCTGTTGTCCTGATGAAAATCCGCTAGTTCACAGGTGTGGTTTGTTCCTCTCTTTCTACTTGCCTTCCCTCTTCTAAACTAGCCTACAGAGGTGGGGGTATTCATCTTAACACACTGTCTCTTTATTGCACCCTAATAAGTGAAGAGTGGATGCATGGCTGCCTTCATCGCAATGAGACCTTCAGTTCCATTAGCACAAGGTTGTTAATTCATGAAAGCACCCTTGCCCTCGCTCCTCACAGACCAACTTCTTTTTCCGCAGTTGAAGAAGGGAAACAACAATCTGTTTTTGGAGGGCGGCCAATGAAATAAGAAATCTTGGTATATTGTTCCAACATTTGAAAACCCCATACAGTGTATTCATGGTTTGCTTGTTGACAAAAACATTACCAGAACAAATCTGCTTTTTTTGTTACCTATTCCAAATGCCAACAAACCAGAGTACCAGGGTATGGATATATATTGTGGGGGGAGGGGAGATGTATTGGTATGGTTCCAGAGACGTGAGTGTCTGAAAATGCAAAAATTGTCCAAACATTTGAAATGTACAAAAACGCAAATAAATTCATCCAATACTGTACTTTAAATTGTCCACAGGACTGAAAGTTGTTTGTCTTTATGTGCCCGCTGTTTGGGCAACCAGTTCAATGCATTTCACCTCTCGTGAAATTCAAAACAAAATTTGCCCACACCGCACATGGACATTTTTTTTTTTTTACAACATGCCAGAGGTTCTGATGAGAAGATTGTCATAAATTATTCAGACGTCAGACATTTTGTCACCATCTGACATCTCTTCTATTTTATATTATAGTTTGGTGTATATAAAATATATAACCCTACTAATAAAATATTGAGCTCTCGACACATGAATGTTCTCGATGCAGCCTCGAGCAATCATACTTCAGTTTCCCTGCACTCACGGACATAAGTTGAAGGCCCAGTAACAATTGGAGAGCTCATTTGCTCTGTGCGTGGCACATGACATTGCTATTGACTGTAATCTGGCAAGGCTGCCCCACACGGACAGGGCTTGTTAAAACGTGCAATAAATAAGTCCTAGACTCTTGCCTCCAGGGAGCTCGAAGTGGCTAACAAGCGCAATAGGCATGGCAGCTATGTGCTGCATATTGTTTACAACCGTACTACATGCTCACACACATGCTAACACGTACAGCTAAAACACAGGTGAATGAAGAGCGTGACTGTAACGAGCAATATTTCACGAGTAAATATGCAGGCGCTGAATACAGTGGAATTCTTCAAGTCAAATTCTCCAGTAGTCATAAAATTTGAAGTTCTGGACAAATGTGCCCAGCGAGGGGTGCAGAAACTTCAGAATATCACCCGGTTGCCTTGGGTTAAAAGGGTGGGGGAGGGAAGTCTGGGCAGAGCCGCTCAAGTTGCCGCTCACGTGAGCTAACCCTAGGTAAACAGAAAAATACGGATGGATGGTGAAAAAAATCTATTTGAATTTCCAAAAACTTGGAAGTCAAGTAGCATCACAAAATGACAATGTTCAAGGTTCCGCTCTATACTGGATATATATTTGTTTGTTGGATTGCTTTTAAAGTAAAAGCATTGCCTTCATGTACATTCTTTCTCTACTTTTTTGCCTGACTTCTCTCCATCGGAAGAAAATCTGATTTCTCACATGGGCAACTTTTCTCCCACTGAGAGATTATTTCAATAAAAAAGTCTTACCCCCTCAAGGCATTATAACAGTCAAATGATCAACTCGGAGAATGGAGCTTTAAAAAATGAATTATGCATTTGCATTGTTGAGACTTTTGCCTGGAAAAAACATCAGCCTTCATGATGATCAGGAAACGGTTATATCATCAGATAACTGAAATGTCCTTTTTTTTTTTTGCCTTCCATAATAATTGTGTTGATATTGATACCTTATTCAAGCAGTCTGACTAATGGAATTTGCATAAACACTTTTGCTAATTCAATGTACACGAGATTTTTTATTTTTTTTTTACTTCTTTGAGTGGTCTTGAGATGTGATCTTATCTCAATTTGACTTATGACTGTTTTGTCTTGTAACTGTGTTCGTAATCAAAAATTGTATCTCAAATCCTCGTATCTCAAAATGAATAGGAATGCCATTAATATGTTCCGGCCATTTTTTTAAACAAAGAAAATAATACTCCATTATGTTGGAATGATGATTATTTTTTCAAGGTGAATCAATAAAAATGGTGCAATTGAGAGCAGATGATAATTATTCCCCACTGATCATTTTCTATATTTTCGTGAGCGTATGATTTCATGGCATCCAATTAACTTATTCCTATAGTATTTCAGAGGTACTCTCCCACGTTATCGTGCAGGCCATTTTCGACAGCGGTCACTTGTGTCACTTAGTCATGGTGTGCTTTTGAAATATTTTTGACATCATATTGATTATAATTAACTTCATGAATAGACTCACACAAATAATTCAGGGGGGATTGTCCCACTTGTCAAATGAAGACCGCCTTCCACTGAACATAGTACATGATTCACCCCCTGTCTCGAGGGAGCTATTAAAATATATTTAATACAATAAGGATTATTATTCATTGGATGACATGATTTGCACAATAATTCAGATGAACTGTCCCATGCCACATTAATGAATGAAATATAATGAGGCTCGCGACACACCTTGCGGAGTTGTACTGCTTGCATCTCTGTGCAGTCCACCCAAATCATGTTACCCTTACTCGATCCACAAAATGGACCACATTTAAGTCATCTAAACACTGGTCTGCTTTTGTAACCAAATTAGACGTTGCACCAGGGGACACCACGTCTGTTGGAACGCCAAGTGATGACCGCCATATTCCCAAACACACTGAGCAAGAACTGCAGTGGCAATTAAGATATAATTAAGATAGGCCAATTAGGCCGACTGTCTTCATTTAAATTGCTGTCATTTCTTTATAACTAGATATATAACTATACAACCAAAACAAACCATTGGACTGTTCAAGCCTACATTGCTGTTATCAAAACTAACAGCTCCATTTCTTTACCGGAGCCCGAATTACCGAATTGTCGCTCAAGTCTGCCATCTTTACACCAATCATCTTCATTCCACTGATCTGATTACAGTTTGCATTTCCAATTATTCTCCCCACCAAGAGAGAGGAAAACATGGAAGAGAAGCTGATTTCAGGATAGGGCTTGAAATGTGGCTTGATTGTAAATGAATGGGAAACTGTCTGGCCGTGTGAAAAAGATGCTGCAGTCCATGTGGGGGAGGAACACACACACTTCAAGCGACATAAGGGCTTTGCTTAGATGAGTCCCGCTCAATGGCAGAAAACATTTAGAAGAGAGTGAATGAGTCAACTTAATGCCCTCAGTGAGCACCCCTCGTCTCTACACCCATAAAACTGTCACAGCTACTACGCTATGCCGACAAAAGTATCCAGACGCGCATCTTAACCCTTTCACTCCCGTTGGGACAATGCATCCCACTGCTTTTATAGGTATCGTAGAAATAACATGAAATTGCATCCCAGCGGTTCATTACGTACCTATCTACATATTCAAGTGGCATTTAGAAACGTTTCCATACACAAACAAGCCAGTGCTGGGCCGACTATCAATAAAGTAGGTTGCCTTGTACAATTTCTGGTGAATTAACAATCTAATACTGTGGAAATATATTGATAAAATGTGCTCTATATGTGTGTATGTGTGTGCACGTGTGCGTGAGTGTGCGTGTGTGTGTTGATCATTTTCACTTCTCTGGCACGTTTATTTTAACATTATTATTATTGTTGTTATTATTGTAAAAAATCAAGATGAGACAACAAATCCCAGTGCCTGGAACCTAATCTATGGAAGTGGGATTTATAACTAATATTCCAAATAATCCTGGATTTATAAACAAGTGCCAAAGGGTTTTGGTTTTTGTTTTTTTCTGAGAAAAAAAAGTCAGTAGTGAAAGGTTCAATCAGGAAAATACTAACCAGAAAACGGACTTCACTCTTACATCTCCCAGACTTAAGCAAAAACATCTGTACACTATTTTTCATATTTTTTTTCATTTATTTCATTTTTTTTCATTTCATTTATATATAATTTCATTTATTCTTGGAATAAATGTGGAATCAATAAATAAAAACAGTATTTCATTGAAAGACTTGAAATAGCTTTCTTTGAAAACAGTGATGGGAAGTACCACTACTTCATGACTATAAAATTTGCCTGTACTCGGTACTGTTAGAAGTATTTTTGAAGATTACTTTTTACCTTTAAGCCCTACATTTAAAACACAAATGTTGTACCCCCTGCATTTAAAAAAAAGGGCTCATTACCTTTCTTTCAGAATCTTTGCACAAATGATGTAAACCGTATTTGACCAATGTTAGCTAGCTAGGTTAATAACGATGATGGATTGGTGTTGTCATTAGTTAGACGCATTAGACGCAGTAGAGTTTCAAAGGAATTGAGTACATGATTCATTTGGAGTTTTATTCTATTTATCTATTTTTTATGTTCTTGGTGTACGTATGTGTGTTTATTTGGTGATTTGATTTGAGCAGTTTGTTCATCACAGTGTGCCCTGTGATTAGCTAGCAAGCAGTTCAGGGTGTCCTCCGCCTACTGCCCGCAGACAGCTGGGATAGACACCAGCAAGCCAGTGACCCTAGTGAGGTCAAGCAACTATGTGCCGCAATTTGATTTTAGTAAAATTTTCGAATCTCCGATTTGATTTAGAATTGATTTCCAATCCTCAATGATTCTTTTTACTCAAAACAATTCAATTCAAACGATTTCTGCTTCATTCTATTGATACAGTATGTAAAGAACCATCAAACTACTTCAGTCTGCAAGACAGAATAACAAAGACAGATAGTGAGATTTATTTATTTTTACATTTATTAAGTCTTGATTTGTGAGGAACATGTATTTTTTCACAAAAACCGCATCTGGACAACTCCTACTCTTTGAAGCTAGCTATAAATTGTACAATTTTTATAGTGTAAGATAAGAAAAAACAAATATAGCATGCATCTGCATGATAAAATTTTGATGTCCATGCATCAAATGCTAACCACTGTGCTTGTTTTGCTCAAGGCAATGCATGCCGACTTTTCTTTCAGTCTCTTGGTAAAGTGTAACTTGGCTCCGCTGTCTGCAAAAGCGCACCCCCGAGGTTCGAAAAGCAGACAAGGGAATCTATTTCTTCTCATCTATAATGTCAATTTCGGGACATTTTAAATCTATTTTGAATTGTCGTAAATGTAAATCTGATTCTTATGTGAATCGATTTTTCTGAGTTTAACATGATTCCTGAATCATGCTTTAAAATACAGTACGGTTTTAGAAGCGCCTGATGGAACGATTGGGATCGGTGAAAGAAAGCGACAGTGAAACAATAAAAGCTACCGAGTCTAAAAGCACGTGTGACTCTAGTCTACGGAAAGACTGTACATTTGGAAATGAGGATATTATTTAAATAAAGTGCAACAGTTGCGTTGGAGATGTTTTTACATGACATCACCCAAATGGCAGCAAACATTGCTACTGAACTTGATTAGCTGTACTTTAACCATTAGCAGTAGTCCTATAAAAAAGCGTTGTTATTATTGGTTGTCATTATACTGTAGTGTGCTATTATTATCATGGCTGTTCTCAGCCATGTCAAGGTTATTATTCAATCATACTGTAAAATCAGTCAACCTCGCCACTTGTGACAGATTGCTGGCCGCCCCTCATTGAGTCCTAGATTTGTTCAAGGATTTTTCTTTCATATCCTTGCCCATGCCTCCACATACGTTTTTGTTGGAATTTTCTCTTTTAATGAATCCAACTTAATAGAAAAACGGAAATGTCATTATTTGTGTTGACCGAGGATGAATGCCTGACAAATCCCGAGGCCAAGCACCTTCTGTGTGTGCAAGGTCTGTTGAGAAAAAAAAGGAGGTTCTTATTGGTGACCTCATTTGAATGCAGTTAATTAGAAAGGTTGATTGATTTGATGGCAAGAGTGAGGTAGGACAGCAGAGTGCAGCCGTCTGTGAAGGAGTCCACACGTAGGTCAATATTTTCCTCCTTCCAGGGAAGCTTTGATAACAACATGAAAGGAGGAAGCCTGCTTCACTTTTGTGCTTGACTTCCAGGATGACGCTTGTGATTGCATGAATCATGCTCATTGCTCTACCCGTGACTTGGGCACACATGTTGTGAAACTGATGCTGATTGCATTGGTTTAGTTGATTTAATGACGGTGAAGAGTTTTAAATGAGCCATCAAAATCAAGAGTTTTCAAAAAGATGTGAGCCACTTCACATTGTGATGGAGTTCGTGCCATATTTATCCTCACACCTGTGTTTTTTATAACGGCAAACATTCTAGTGAGCATCTCTTTTTTTCGGTGTTCTCGTCATTCACTACACTATAAATTAATATTCTATCAATTTAATTTTCACATAATTCTAAGAAAGGTTACAGTGTCAGAGGTATAATTAATGCAAATGTTGTATGTTAATTGATGTGCTTGGTGACTATTTTTTTACGTGCTCTGCTATAAGAAATCTATCTTTGAAGCTCTCATAGAAATATTTTACAGTAAAACTTGAAACATTTCATCACACCTTTACTTTATTTAAATAGTTTGTTTTCTTCTTTTCAAATCACCGTAAAACATCCCCGGTAGTCACATTTACCCCACAATAAGATGTATTTCGTGTGCTTGTACAGCTATGAGCATATTCTCGAAAAATGTTTTAACTGTTTTATGCAAAATTGTGGAATTTGTGTAAAATCAAGACAATGCACCTTGGAATTGATTTTCAGTCATTCTTGACAAAAGTCAAATGCCTGAAAGAACCTGGTCATTCTTGGGTAAAATTAATAAAATATCACAGAAAAGACAAATATAGCTGAAGTGTTCAAAATAAAGATTTTGAATGTTTTCCCAAAATAACCACATTGAGGTCTCTATTTACTGTTTTGATTTTGCCATCACTCATAAATACAGAAATACGCGTATTGAAAGTACACAACATAAGAATTTTTGGGGGGTCCATGAGCAAAACATTGGTCTGTCAACAAAGGAGCGGCGGACAGTTCGTCAGTACCAATAGACTGCCCGCCTCGACTTGGCAGATAATGTCTCTGGATATGAAGTGTAACCTTCAAAGTCATTTTGCGGTTCAGACCACAGAAGCATTCTTGCCCAATTTCATGTGTTGACATGTCAAACTTCCTCAAATTTTAGAGTGAGTTCTGAAATGAACTCCTTACCTGATACTAAAATTGACTTTCCAGAGGTCTTTCAAAACTATAGGTTTGAGATCAACATCTTTTTTCTAAAGTTTGCTATGGAACTTTTTACAGACATAAGTGCTAAAACTTTTACTCAAATGAAGGCATTTCCACTTAGCAGCATTACAATGCTGTAACTGTAAACTTTGAGGGCTCCTCCATGTATTGTATATAATTTCAGAGAGAACTAAGTGTAGAATTAGAAGATACGAATACTGTAACTCCGTTTTTCATTTTTCAATACACGAGGACCTTTTTGCTAGAGCTGGCCACATTTTGTCAGGTTCAAAACTGTCTTGGCCTCTTTTTTAGGCCAGGGGGGTTCTACTTGCCAAAAATGGCCAACAAAAACAGAAACAGATCCTTTATATTTCTTTCTGGCATAAGAGAAAGTCAATTTTCCCAGGGGACTATTTGAATCCATTAAGTCGCAGTATTTGTTGCAATATGGTGTTTTAAAGGTTATTGCCAAACAGCGTCAAACAAACTTCTTTTCTCTGGGGGCATTTTGTTGAATCATCCCTGTTGCAAAATTACCTTTTTTAAACATACTTCACCAGTTTATGATTTCGGTATCGATAGAAAAAATGCTTAGATGACTTGAGAGATCTTGACAAACTTGACAGCCCAGATCTCAACCTCAGCAGACACAATATCTGACACTGCCGGGTCCCAAAAGAAATCATCTCTGACCTCACATATTCTTGTGAATGAATGGAGAAAAATCCACACAAACACAACACCAAGGAAGCATACAGATGCATGCCAAGGAGAGGCAACTTTTATTTCCACCATCTCTTCTGTAGGTTTGACCGACAAAAAAATCATACTGATTGTGCCTACTCCTCAAATGGTCTCATTTACCTGTGTTTTCTGCATGATTCTTTGCTACTTCATCTAGCAGAGCAGGATGGCTGTCACAGAACGGGTGTGACAAGATCGGGACACAAGGGACAGGCTGGACGTCAATTGTGACATGAAACAAGTCGTGTCACACCATAACTGCCCTGGACATCTACACTCACCTGAAAAAATGTGTGTGAGTACTGCCGGTTGTTGTTGCGGATTCTTTATTTTCCATCCAAGCAAAGCTCAAATCATTTCGGAGGTACAAGACACATCAAGTCAATGTGTGCAAGTGTAGCCATGGTTTCCACTGTCAGCAGCAGGCGAGGTCCCACTCCATCAGTATATGAAATATTCATCCGTTAATCTAAAATATCAAGCATGAATACTGTAAAACATGGCTTATCCAGCAATAGAGAAGAATCACGCTTCATTTAAAACAGGAAACTCCATCAGTGGTTGACACAAAGTTTCTCTCATTGTATGATCTATCATTTGCATGCCAGTATATGTTTGCATATTTGTGTAAATTGATGCATGATTTTAAAAAGTTTCAGCCAAAGAGACTGGTGATGAAAATTAACTTCATCTATAGTTAACATTTAAACTGTATAATGTTGATTAATGTGTATTGTTCCCTTTCAAATAAATACATGTAAAACATACATGTTCTATATACCCTCACTAGTCTTAGCAAATGACTAATCACACCTCACCTTTTTTTTTCTTATTTTAGGTCACATGACAGTCACAAGCTTAGCCATGACTGATTTGTTGTCAGAGCTTTGAGGAAATGGGATCTCATTTTAAGACAGCAAATGGCAAAATAAAATGAAATGGATAAAAACAAGTAGATTTTACTGCTATTTATGTACAATTTGTACATTATTGTAAAATTGACCCCTGAAGAGTCTTTCAATCACGTGAGCAGCTAAAGAATTAACCATGTGCTTCTCTTATTCATGTCAAAGGACATGCAAAGAACAGCATATACATTAGGTTTCTTTTACTTCAACAAATTGACTATCAAGTACTTAAACAGAAGGGTACATGCAAGATGCGTTTCTGTTGTTTTGTTCCAGAAATAACAAATAACCACAGAATACCACAAGGCACCCGTATCACCCTGCAAACATCTGGTATCATTTGTGTCAGGTGCTTTGAAGGAAGTCAGAATAATATTTCCAACATTTTTGTTTCATATTTGCTATTCAATCATTAATGTCACTTTACTATTTTGGTTGCCTATTTGGTCATACATAATGGGAACAGTCTGAGCCTGGAAATGATTAATTAATCTTTTTTTTTTTTTTTTCCTAGAGCACTTGTCCTCATTAAGGTCGCGGGTAAGCTGGAACCTATTCCAGCCGACTTTGGGCAAGAGGCCAAACAAATGTTCACACTTACATTGACATTGATGGACGCTTTAGTCTTCCAAACCAAACGTGTGTGTATTTGTAATATGGTAGGAAGTCAGATTGTCTGCAGAAACACCACACAACCATGATAAGAACTTGCAAACTCCACTCAAGTGGGGCTGAGGTGACATTTAAACCCACAGTCCCTTGACTATGTGGCAGACATTCTAACCACAACCCCAGTGCTGCCACCGATGAATTAACTTTAAATTTTTCATTGTGGGAAAATGTCATCATTTGGCCTACCACTGGTCTTCCATATGCACTTGTTCAACTCACATTATAGCTGGCAACACTAGAATTAGGACTAATGTGAGGGGCGCATTAGCAGATCCTAATTCATTTTCATGTCCCCCTTTTTGCATTATAATCCCTGAAACTCCGTTTTTTTTGTTGTTTTTTTTTTTCTTGACAGCTGAATGTCAGACCAACAGCCCAGGGCTTATTTACCATTTTTATGTGATCAGTACAATAGAGGACATTGATAACTGTCCCCTTAACCTCCAGCTCTATGTATTTAGAGTCTGAGGGGGTCTGCAAGTTAATGACTTTGGCCTATGTTGCACTTGACTGCATTTTCGCAGCTAATTATTGTCACAAAAAAAAAAAAAAAAACACTCTCTCTCGCTATTATAGCTGCTATAAACCACCCCACTTCTCCTGTCCCTCCCTGCGGATATGCAAAAGCCTGTAATATCTTTTGTCTGTTTGATCCCTCACTATGAAGGCCCAGAAATGAGTACGTAATTAAAATGTAGCTGCAGCATGGAAATTAATTGTCATGTTGACAATTGCCTGTTTGTTTTATGGATTAGAAAGGTATAGACCAAGATGGCCTGTGTGGGTGAGGAAAGTTTGTGAACCACTGTTCTAATGAATAGTTAATATGATTTTGTCATGATCAATTAAAACGGTTGTGTATTTTGCAGGACTAACAGCTGTGCCCACACTGTGCATCTGGAGTAAAAACGTTTGTTTTCTGTGATGTGCTCATACAAAAAGGAAAACACCAAGCAAAAAAAAAAAAAAAAAAGAGAGAGATCACTTTGTCCCTGCAGAGACGACCATTAGAGACAGAAACAGTAAGTGGGAATACAGGATATTAAAGAGAGTCATTAAAAGAAAATCTTAAATATTTGAATGATTCGTATCATATGAAACACAATGAGAGCAATGGAAGATGTACAGCAATGAGCCAATAACTATATACAAGCTGAAAGCTCTTATCTGGGTCTTTCTTGTGATTGGTTGTCATGGCGATTATGGAGAGCAGGATGCTATTTGTTTTTTTTCCACTTTCATCTTTTTAAAAATTTTCATACAGTACTCATATTCATATGCAAGATGGTGCTTGATAATCACTCATATGGGTCTGTCCAGCTGCTCTTCTCTTTCCCTACAAAGTTTGATGTCTTCACAGTCAACACATGCTCTCCACTCGTATTTTCACCCAAAACATTTGTTTTCTTTCGTGATAAATCAATTTACTTACGTGTATCTGTTAAACTCTTGTCGCTTGGACTACATGTATTCATATTGTGTGAAATACTGATTGTGCGCAGCACGATGCCCACTGATAAGGTCTGAAATTTATGAGAAACTCTTCTGGCATCTTCTGGTCGTAATGTGAACTACCGCACTGAAATTTGACGGCAATCCTGTTACAGGACGAAAAACAGATTATCAACAACTAATAGTCAATAATGGTGGCAGTATCATCATAATGATACAGTCGTGATACAATTTGTCAATCATATACATACATATATGTTTTTTTTTTCTTTTTTAGGTAGGTGGGGTAGTTTTCATAATGATCACAATTAAACCTGACCTAGCGTTCATCAAACTTAGAATTTATTCAATAGCTTGTATTTCAACAGAACACTATGAATTATAAATCACATCTGGCACAAGGTGCTTTTTTTTCAATTCTTGACAAAAAAGTACATGTATCAAACATTGTTTAGAGAATCATTGTGTCCACATTATTCTAATACGAGACTATGAGCGAGTCAGCAGGGGTGGATTTAATTTGCATATTTGTTCCGCCAACTTGCTTTTTATTTTGTTCCCTCTACATTTCTCCACACAGAGGTTCCTTTCAGGGGTAACTCAAATGTTTAAGCAAATGTAAGCAGTAAATATTTTATTTCCAAGATGAGATGTCATTAAACTACGAGCTTATGATGAGTTATGCTCGCCTTGCAGTTACAGACCCTGACATTCTAAAACACTCATGCACTCATGTTCCAGCACCAGCGTTCAGTCATCCCAACCATCTGGTTGCCTGTTAACATATTGGACTTAAGCCAAAGGATGCGCAAAGTAAACTGGCGGTGATGTTATTCACAGAGCGGATGCTGCAGAGCCACTGTGAGGGTCTGATGGGCCTGCTCTGGCAGCTTAATCTTATCCGTGACAGGTCAGTGTCTTGAAGAAAGCCTACAATCAATGCTCTTTCACCACCAGACTAAATATCATAAGCGCCGACATCACTCATCTCCACGTCTTGGCAAATCTGGATTGATTGCGGCACTTTCACTCTCCTGTGTGGACAAGGGGGTGCAGTGAGTTGCTCGCTTTGAAAATTGATATACTTTCTTGAAATATCTGTCCGTGATGCTGAAGGGATGCCTTACTCATTGTAGAAATTATAGCTTTGTAACTCATGTTTGGTCAGGATGTAAAAGCATGAAATGTCACATAAATTCACATTGAGGAAAGTGCTTGCTTGCTTTTTTTTTTAACCTGAAAAGGGTAATTTCACTATATTGTACAGTGAATGTTATGTAGGCTTGCCCTTGAAAAACAATTAAAACCAAGAGAGTTAAAACGCTCACAATGGAGATGTAGACATCCAACATCAATACACTTCCGTCATTTCTGAAGAGGGCTATGACATTAATATGGGGGGTTGTAACAGAGGTGAAAAAGCAAAATACATTAACCAGTAGAGACGCTTTCTTTTGCCACCAAAATAAGAACACTTTTTGTAATTCAATAATGTGATAACTCAGACCATTGTTGCTGACTCTAAATAAATGGCAATATCGGTCCTGATAATTATTATTCTTAGTAAATACTTATATTCATATATGTTATTTGAAAAAATAAAAGTACAGTAATCAGCATTTTGATTGTGACGATGAATTTGTACACCACCCTGTGTGTATTGCACTAATCGATTTCTTAACAGTTGACGAGTATGCTCTCCTATTACAATGTAAGAGATAAAACCATCTGTTCTCATTTTGTCATTGTCTTCAACTCTTTCTTTGACATTGAGTATAATTAAGAGGGTGTTAACTGGATGGTTTCCCTCCATGATTAACTAACTTCCTTTGCCAGTCTTTAAAAGCATGAGGATACACTCAATGCTCGCTAGCAAAAATGGATTAGTAGTTTTCAACTACTCAATCCCTTGAGGAATCTTTGATGCTACACAGAAAGGAGCTACACTTGGCATGAGCAGAACTGTGGGGCTTTATTTTCAAGCAAGACAACACGGGAAAAGAGGCCGACCAAAGGAGGTTTGGTAATTAACCGAGTGAATGTTTTGCACCTCATAAAAACATCCACAATGAAAAGAGAAAGACGTTCTATTTCTGTTACAGATGAAAAACTGTTGCGCATGAAGAGTCACAGAATTTTCAGAGTTGGATCTGAGATTGGGATTTCATCAAATTGAGTTGAAGCCTGGCTTGAGAGTGATGCCTCACACACATGGGGTGGTAGCATTACAAGAGACTGTTTAGGATGTTTTCTGCCCCAGAGACTAACCAAAACAGCATTGGACAATTCTACATGGCATTCCTAGAGTCCAAAATTTTCATATCGAGTTCATGGGTCATAATATATTAAGGATATTGTGAGAGACTCAGTGGATGTCATACATGTGGTATTTGTTTCACTTCAGAAATTTTTGCATAGGGAGGCAATTGTGTTGTGGTTATAGGCACACCTCATTTTTTGTTTTGCGCGAAATGGTCTCACTGTGTACAGAGTTCCAGCGCCCATACAAATAACAATAATGCCTAACTTGTGTCTTCTATGAGTCCAACAGACCAAGGGCATTTGTGGAGTTGAAAAGACAACTGGCCAATAGGATGGTTCAGTGTGGTTGGAGATGCTCGACCAGTGAAAAAAGGAGCAAAGTTAGCCAAAACCGAATGATGGAAAAAAACAAACATTATGCCGGCAAAGCCTTATTTGAACGTTGCTATTCTTAAACAGAAAAACGTCATGCCTTTGAAGAATTTCTATGTATTTATCAATTGAAACAAAGATGAAAGCCACTTGGATGCACTTAGTAAAATCTGAAGCACCAGCAGGAATTCAAAGACGCTTTCACATTTACAGTATACCTAGCTACAGTACATTGCTTTAAGGTTGTGTGCAAGCACAACAACAGCAGAATGAAGCTGATTCGCTGTCAGGTTGAACAGCCAACTTACTAGAACAGAAAGGTACTACTTAATTCATTTGTGACTGAAAACAGCGCCATGCCAATTTTCTCATTTCACTCCGAAGCTCTGTCAGCAAAACTCCTCAATTTAACTACGTTATTGAGCTATATTACAACAGGTTGGAGTAAATGCGAGACTGCTTATCAATCTGTTCTAAATGAACATTTAACTGCAGGAATAATGGTGTTAAGAGGGAATCGGATTGTTATTCCCCTAGGCTGCGTGACACAGGATGCTGATGCTAGCACATGAAGGACATCGGAGAATAGTCAAAACAAAAAAGAGGGACCGGGAACAAATATGCGGCCGCCCTGGATTGATTGAGCAGCAGAGCAGTCGGCGAAATCATATCATGCATGTCAGTTTAACAGCTCTACTTAGCAGTATGTTGCTAATACAAGAAGGGAACCCCCACTAAATACATGACAGAAACCAGTGATTGACATGTGGACCATTCCCCTCAGGACACCTGCTAGTCCTTTCTGAACACCGCTCCAGATGGGTGAATGTTAATTGATGTCCTACTTCTGTTCACATAATACGACCCTAGTTTGGAATTCATGGCATTCCGGAAATGATAGTAAAGTATAAATGCACTCTGTTCTACCCAGAGGAGAAATATGCCTGTGTGTTAAACATATCAAGCTTAAAACATCATTTACACCTGATCCCTAGCCAGTCCCAAAAGGAAAAAGACTATCATTCTGGAAAAGACAGTAAAGAAATTATGTCAAGGGCCTTGTGATGCTGTGGGATCAGCCTGAAAAAGTGGCATTGGAATATAAAATACTGTATGTACCTTTGAACAATGAACCTCTGTATTGTATTTTTTATCTTCTTGTCGCCTACTCATCATAGTCTCACAAGGGGAACTCCAATTCACACATCGATAAATACTTTAGGGGCTCACGACTTAGAGAACCAGATCACAAAAATACGGACGGGAATGCAGGCGAGATTTAGAGAAAAGTGGAAAACACCACTTGAGGTGACATGGTCGCAGCAACACCTGATTCATGGTCACGTCGATAGTAGCAGGTGGACTAGTGTCTCATGTTTTCATGATAAAAAATATTGTTATTCTTGTAAAATGAATGAGCATGATATTAATGATATTAATATTTTACTCTGAATCAAACACAGTGCAGTCTATGATCTACAATATGTTTTCATCACTGGAAGAAAGGTTTGGCCTTTTCTGTTGTTTTGATAAGACAAACAAAAGTAGAGCCCAGAGATGAGGACTCGTAACTGACTTGTGGGAGACTTAACTTGCTTTTTTTTAGACTTGTAACTCGATTTAGACAACTTTGACCCTTATTTTGGAACTTATGATCATTGTGTGTCTCTATGTTTTGGCATATTCTCTGTTGTCAGGATGATCGAGAATAAAATATAAGTAACATTTTATAACTTACTCAATCTGACTGAAAAACTACTGCCAAAAGTAAGAACAATAGAAGAGGAAATTAAAGCATTCGACTTGAGTTGGAGATGTGGCCACCGTCCCAAGACTTCACCTAGACTTGCAAACTAATATTAACTTGATTTGGACTTGTGGGTCAAAGATTTGAGACTTGAGTCGGACTTGGCTTTCAGAAATGTGTGCCCATCTCTGCTACATCATAAAAACTGGTGTGAAGAAGAATACTACTGTAGTTTTGTACTTGTTCTTTCCGAAATGAGTACTGTGTTTGAATTGGTTCACTTGCCCCTTTGTTACCTAATGAGGAGATCAACTTGATGGATGACCAGCAGCAGCCTGTACATCAAGCTACTCTGGCTAACCATTTAATATTTTAAGCAACGCTATATATTCTATACATATATATACATATATATATATATATATATATATATATATTTGAATGTGCATTGATGTGAGAACTGTAGTATGGCGTGACTTCCTGTCTCCACAAATAGGCATTTATCTTACATTGCGAAGCTGAGGTATTTGGATTTGGTGGTGAATCGTAGGTTAATCACATTGTGCTACCAATGTTCGAATGTGAAAAGACAAACTCTGTTTGGTACTTTGCCATTTCCATCTTTCAAACATGTGATTTGAATTCAAGAGCAATGAGATGAACGGTGGGTGTAACGGGAAAGTAATGTGATATGCTACCGCACTTGACTGCTTCCCAGGTCGCATTGTGCTGTCTGCACCTTTCAAGGGACATCAACACTTATCAGGAAGCATACTAGCATCGCTCCAACAAGCTGTCTCAGTTTCCAATTTTTCTTGTCTGTAGCATCATTTCAACCTTTGTACACACAGCCAAGTCCTCACAGATTAAACTACTGTCACCCCATCACAGCAGAGACAGCATAAAACTGTGGGAAAGAATAGAATAGAAAAAACAGCTTTGTGAAAAGTAAAAAAGTTAAAAGTAAACGGCCATACAAAAATAGCTAGTCACAAAATGATTATTTTCGTCAAACGATATAACCAAGTCCTAAACGCCTACAAAGCTCAGATTATACCCAGCAGGTATGGATGTATACAACATAGTGCTGTTCTCAGACATCCTCCACAGTTTCAGCGGACCACCACAACTCATCATCTGAACAAAAACTGGACTTTACAAAGATAACGATGCATTTGGCCACACGGAGATGCCAAGTCTCCCACACTCTCTCAATTACACACATTCACACGAGCATACATACATCAATTGAAACCCACATGAACACCCGCAGGAGATCCCACCAGCCACAGTTGCAGTCCAGCTGGCTCAGAAATTGATAGTTTGATGTTAAGGAGCAAAGAAAGTTTTGTACTTTAGAAGTTGAAAATGGGTAAACCCTGCAAGCAGTAAACATGTTTGAGTTTGAGAGACTGAGAGCAGACAACCAAAAACCAAAACAAACAGCAGGGTAGAGGAAAGTTGAAGCATCCTCAACAAAATGATCTCAGACACCTGCTGATTTGAAAAAGAAACCACAAGGAACAAGAGGAACAATGATTTGTGTCATGTTCAGTGGTGAATGTGTTAATGCTTCAATGTCCAAGGCCTCTTGAATTCCTGATCTGATAAGCTATCAAGAGTTATTGCAATGTGTAAGCCAAGGCGGAAAGCACACTGAACGTTGCAACTGCATGAATTCCCCCAAAAGTGACAGACCCTTTATTGAAAACACAATAGTAAGCATATAGTACTCGTGTCAGTGTTTTAAACCCTTCTGAGTTGACTTTATATTTAATAGGTGATGCATCCTCATCGCTATCTCCGCTCAACCCGTCTTGGCTCCGCTTCAGTCTCCTTGACTTGACACTTCCTAGCTCATCAAAGGATTCCCCTGTGCTGTCCTTGGGTGTTGAGTCATGTTACAGTTCCATCTTGGAAGTCAAATTACTAGTTGAATGATTATTGTGTTTTATATTATATGTATTTATTCATGAAGGTGTAAATTCATGGAAATCCATGCAGCCCTTTAATATATTATATTATATCAAATATAATTATATGATTCCAACTTTGACCATGTACACAAAACAAGGTGCATGACTACAATAAGATTTGGTGCGGAGCAGATGCGTTTCCCGTTTCCACATCACACCCGCTTGCTTTTAATACACTTTGAACATTGACATTGCTGTCGCAGAATTGGTATTTCTGCTTATTGGCTTGTTTTAAATGCTTTATGTATTTATTTGCAATTTGCAATTTTATTTTCTGTACAGCATGTTGGTTGACCATTCCCTTGTTAAATGCGCTTTAGAAATAAAATTTGACTTGATTTAAACAGCATCACTAGGCACTTTAACCCTTACTAGATACAATATGATATATACTGTGTGTGTGTGTGTGTATATATATATATATATATATATATATATATATATATTCCCATCTCAAGTGAGCTCTTAAGAGATTTCAAGTGCCAGTTTCTGAATTTTGATTTGATGCTGAGGTCGGATTCACTGAGCAATAAAACACAAAAATCCAGACAACGCACCTGGCTCCATTGCCAGTTACTGCAAATGTCTCAGTGATGTTCGTTTGCTCTCTAGCTCCCAGCTGCCTGAAAAGTGGAAATAGTAAGAAAACAGGACATGACAGCCAATTGCTTTTTCTACCACTTTCAGTAATGACTGCAGGGCCTCTCAATTTGAGAACTTTGTAGGGATGTTTGCTTTGGTTTATATTCTTTTGGTTTCAGTAAGGTTGCATCATTACAGGTAGTATATAGTTTGCGTTTCTACTCTTCCGCCTCAACCTTTGCACAAAATAAATAAATAAAGTTGTCATATTTTGTCAGGTCAGCAAGTTGTTACCAGGTCAATAGCTCCCACTCACAGATAAAAGAAAACCGTGTGCCCAAAAAATACATCCTCTGACAGCATTCGACAACAAAGGGGTGAAGGTGTGTTTGTACTTTGAGAAGAGATCACACCTACCATCTACTTTAGACAAAAACCATTTCCCTTCATCTCTGTATAGTGGCTGAACATCACTGGGTTTCTTGAAAAGTTGCTATTGACCACTGTGTTAAAGCATTAGGGTGAAACTGAAAAGAGGAAGAAAAATGACTGAAAAGGTATAACCTCGCAAGACAATGAAGAACATCAAATGATATTTTATCTGATAGATTAAAGGCAAAATAAAGTTAAAAAACATCTTTGCCTACATTTGTCTAAATACGGAATTCTGATCATCACAGCAGAAGCAGTCATTTGCTTAGGATCCCCCGGTCAGAAAGGGCCGCCAACAGATTTGACACAAAGTGAATATCCTTCACATTAGCAGTGCTAAGGTGCGAAGACCATTGACCTCCCTAAAGAGGGCCCATATGTTAAACCTGCACCTCTCACACTGGTTGCTTCTCTGTTACAGAGAGAGAGAGAGAGAGAAAGCGAGAGGGTCATGCACACTGAGCCAGCATCAACACGACTTTTTTTTTCTATCTAAAGTTGGCAAGTACGTGGGAGTGAAAAACAAACAAAAAAAGTGGGATAAGAGAAAAGAAACCAGTCTGTGGTAATAGTTTAAAGTTTTTTATGACCGTTTATGTTACTATGTTGCGCATTAACTTGCTAGTCTACCATATACAGTAGACTAGCTTTGGTCTGCTGTAATTGGCTGGCAACCAGTTGAGGGTGTAACCCACCTCCAGCCCAAAAACAGATGGGATAAACTCTAGCACACCTGCAACCCTTGTGAGGATAAGCGGTCAAGAATAACTAAATAGCAATACAACGATTCTAAGTCATTGACTTCTTGGCTTTTATTACTGCGGCTTGTGTATATTGAATAAAGGATACAGTTATTAAAGAAATGTATCTGTGCACTTTACACAAACCTGAACCCTTGTTGCTCGGGGCCCATAAAGGCTCAGACTGCAAACTTCACAGGTGAGCTGCAACGATAATCAATTCACTGTTATAGGCAGGCAGCAAGTTTTGCCAATGTTGAACATGCCTAGACAGTTCTATATATTCATGTATTAAGTTATCTATATGTGCTTTGCAATTGTCTGGCAACCGTGCCCTGTAAAATCCTAAAGAGAAAAAAAATACTCTAGAACTTATAGACAAATACTTTTAAAACAAGTTTCATGTACAATGTACATCAGCAGTGTGAATACTTTTATGTCAGTGTGTAATCATAGCTTTCTGTTTCTGAGGAATAACAAGTTTCTAATGAAGTATACAACCAGCATTTCATGAGACATCTTATAACCAACAGTTCATGTTAAAACATTATTTTTCATGTCTTTTTTTCTTCAGTTTTTGTGCACAATTTCCAAGTAGTTTGATGCCAAAGAGGCTTTGTTGAATTAAGGTTACGTCTCTATTCATTTTCTTCCAGGTCAACGCGCCATCCTCAGAAGAGGTTTTTAAGTGGAAGAGACAACTAAAGCACCCTGCATGGATGTCATCTTTCACCTTTGCCGACTAGGTCACGCAAAAAGTCATCTTGAACTTAGTTGTTTTTTTTTCAATGAGTGTTAAAAGCTATTCACGTACAATGATAAATGAGCATCTCTGTGATTTATCAGTTATCGATATATTGACATGGTCTTTACAACTCGGACTTTTGTACATTATTGAGTTACCTAGATCTCTATGTGTACTGGCAGGAGAATGGTGATCTTATCTTCTTAAAAGGACACAGCTAATAGTTGGTGCAGGCATAACTCGTGTGGTATTACAAGCTTTAGGCTGCATTTTTATGCATGTTATTCAAATTAAATTAAGAAACTAAAGTGAAAGTGCTATCATGATCTCCACCCACACAACGTCACAAGTACTCCACTTTTTAGGCAACTCCTCCAGGCAGGCAAGTCACATTCACGTGAGTACATGAAGGCAACCACTGCTGACACTTAAAAGGAAGAAAGGAAACTTTTTTTTTCTTGTTGGGTTTTTTGTTTGTTTGTGTTTGTTTGTTTTCTTTTGTTTGGGTAGTGTTTAGGCTTTAAATATTACATTAATTTTTAATGTTTTTTTTTTTTTTTTAATTTCGATTTCACAAATGATCCCCCAGGTGTTTTGGGTTGTTGTTGTATTGTCCAGCTATGTGACTTCCTATGAGGCATTCAAGTGTCCACAAATCTGCCACTGCACAGCCTCCAGCTTCCAATGCAGCAATGACACACAACTGGCATCGGAGAATGACACCACATCCATGTAAGTACCTGTCTGTGTAAAATATCCTTCTTTATGGATCTTGGCAATCTTTTTCTAAGTAATTATTGGAAAAGAATAAACTGTAGAGTAAGCATTTGCAATCTATATATATTTAACAGAGTTCTCAAACATCTGGATCTCAAAGAACTTCCAACCCATGCCTTCAAAGACCTGATCAACATAAAAGTTATGTAAGTTCTTGCATACAATATATTGAAGTATATTTTATTTAGCTGAATTAAGATGAGCAGTACAAGTACTGAAATTTGTAACAAAAGAAATTATAGAGGCAGGAATTAAAAACTGCTCCAGACAATTGACATAATGCTAAACTAAACATCAGATTAGGCACGTGTCATGAATATTCTTTTCCTAATACGTAATTATATTTGACTACATTTATTAATCTGGGTTTATGTGCACTTAAATCTAAAGGAAAGCTATGTTGTTCTATTTGTTATAATGCATTCATTGGCCACAATATTAGGTAGTATTCTGCACAACACATTACACAACTGTAGCTGTAAAAACGTGCCTTGCCAAATTTAATAATACCAATTTAATGTTTGATGAGGCTAATAAACTAAATCACTGCCAGCCATACCTCCAAAAAATAGTGACAGTGATAGCGTGGAAAAAGGCATGTTTGCTTTAACTGTTGTGTATTATTTTGACATTTGGTGCAATGATGCAATGAATGAACGGTTCAAAATAAATTGTGGGATTTTGGTCGCTACACAAATTGAGATACAGTAAACTAAGAAAAGAAAAAAAAAACAGGACGTAAGAAGGAAAAAAAAGAGGTCAGTTATTGTCAGTTATCAGAAAACAAAACAGCCAGGGACAAATCTAAAACCCTGTTTACCTTTCAGTGTCTTTGTTTAGACGTCACTCTCAAACATTTTCATTAGGTCTTCTTGGCCTAGATGGGGTGTCAACAACCTTCTTGGAAAAACTGCATACTGATAAATGTGAAAGGTTGTTAGTTTGATAGAGATTTCTGAATGAGCAAATTTGCTCCAATTACCATCCCTTCACACAGTTTCTTCCACTTACTGTATCTGAGGTTAGGGAGCATTCAAAGACAAGTGTAATCTATCTAGGGTCAGGTCGCATACCTAGACAAACGCAATGAGCTTCATCAATGTTCTAGGAGATATTTGCTGCCCATATAAGTTGTTACAATCTGAGTGACCCCAAGCCTAGCTGCAGCCATACTGTACGTTAAAATTTGCTCCATACACAAGGTGAACCGCCTTTGCATAGGAGAGGAATAAGATGATTCAAGTGTATTATTCTAAACATTCTTTTATGCCAGTACGCTCTGGCACAGCGCACCAGTACTAGCATGCTTAATATTTGTTTCCATATACTGTATTTTTTATATGCTTTCTTGTCTTCTTACAGGCCAATCATCTTTTAGTGTTTCATTTTTTTGTTTATTTATTTAGTTTCCTGTCATCTTTGTCTCAACCTGATGTGTGTGTGTCTGCGTGTGTGTGCTACAGTATGATTTACTACTGTACTGCGATATGGATACGGACGCAAGCCTTCCTTTCTATCCATGGATTGAGAGAAATGTATGTACAGTAAACCACAGTGTTTATGTTGAAACAAGTTGTTTATTTGACCACACCTCTGCATTCCCTGTTTCAGTTACACAGAATTAATTCAGCAATAACACTTAACACCTAAACTGCTGGAATAGTGAGGCCAAGGCACAGACATGTTTGTGTTCAACATCAATATGTGATAGTTCAAATCCAGATATTTGCATCTGAAACAGTTAAAGCTAGAAATAGCCTTTTGCATGAACTTAGCATTTTTGTATGGGTGAAAAACCAAACCATTTTTTAAACAAAGAGAATATGGGAAATCAATCAGTGTCATTGCAAAAACAAAATCGGCAATGGCAACCATTTGGTATGTGCTGAAGACAAAACAATGGTGTACTAAATGGCAGAAGAGGTCATTTTACGTCTTTTTTTTTGTTAACTCAAACTGTAACAGCGAAGAATAAATAAAACCCGCCATCCCATTAAAAACAAATAATCACCAAGTAAAATAAAAATCACTTAAGTAGCTCTAAAAGAAAAAACAGTCAAACCTTAAAAAAACTACTACTCATCCGTTTAAGTGCCAAAGTAGCAATACTGCACCAAACAACTTTGACCAACCCCATGGTCATTAATCCTTGTCAAGCCACGACCTTTAGAAATATTAATATGAAAAATGAACATTTAATTGAAAAAAATTGCCCCTAAACTATTTTTTTAATGTATATCCCATAGATTTTGATAATGACAAAAACCTACCCACTGGGAGGTGCGCCTATCAATAATAGTCACTGGGCCCTCATTGAAAAAGTCTTTTTTTTTTTGTTTCCCAACGCCATTCATAGCCATGGTTTCATTAAAACAAAACAAAACAAAAAAAAAAAAAGACATGTGAGCACAAGTCATCGGCCACATGCACAACAACCAACAAGGCTTTGCTGATGTCACTTTTCAAGAGAATCCCCTTTTTACAATTTCAACTTGTCTTATGAACTGATTTGCATTTTCTGGCTAAGAGCCAGTCAGAGAGATTGTCATCAATACTACTTTGCGATGATCCCAGGGCGCTTGTATGACATCACCAGCAGAAAGGCACCTCGCAAAGAAAAGGCCTCCTAGAATGCTTTGCTCATTCATATGCTAGCAATATATTAATTCAAATCATATTTAAAAGGCAGAATAACAAAAAAAAATCTCTTAATACTTCATTCTAAATTGCTTATTACTTCAGGCCTACACAATGAATGTGTTGAGCAAGATTGTGTACGTATGCATTCCCCTTCATAAAATCATGACTATGAAGTGCAGATCAAACAGCTGAGATCTGCAAGCACAATGAGGTGAAAGTAAATCATGTAAGTGATGCTCGCTGCACTACGTCTGTCCTTTTCTCCTTAAATTGTTGCTGCAGCATTCCTGCAGCACATTATGATCACACTACAGCTGTTGTACGATGCACAAGTCCTCCTGAAAAAAATGATCAGGATTTGTCAGTTATACTTCTTATTTCAAAGTAGTTTTTTGATGTACAGTAGTAACATTTTAGAATTTATTTTTTGCATGTGAATCAGGAAATCTTCAACAGAATTATAGCCCGATAGGGCACAGAAACCATCTTGTGTTTTGTTGTTTTCAATGAAGTTCAACTTCTATTAAGATGTGGTCCTTGTGACATTGCCAAAACAACAAATCTGACATTTTTTGTCTGAATTTGTTTTCTCACAGCACTCTAAAAAATATGAAAAATCTGAAGACAATAGAAAAGGGTGCTTTCACTGACCTCCCCGATCTGAATTATTTGTAAGTATTTCTCATCATTCGTATTTATTATTCACATGTACTCACTGTGGTACTTTGGGTGGCGGCTCGGTGGCACAGAGGCACGTCCGCCTCACAGTTCAAAGGACCCGGTTCAAATCCACCTGGCTCCAGCCTTCCTGTGTGGAGTTTGCATGTTCTCCCTGAGCCCGCATGGCTTCTCTCCGAGCACTCTGGCTTCCTCCCACATTCCAAAAACATACATGGCAGGTGAATTGGACATACTAAATTGTCCTTAAGTGTGACTGGGCGCGTGAATTGTCGGTCGTCTCGGTGTGCCCTTCGATTGGCTGGCAACCAGTTTAGAGTGTCCCCCCGCCTACTGCCTGTAGTCAGCTGAGATAGGTGCCAGTGAGCCTGCAACTCTTGTGAGGGTAAACGGCTATAGAAAATGGATGGATGAGGCTACCTGCCATATCATTCAGATTTGGTATTTAGATCAGGGTTTTGATTTCAGATCAGTCAGCACACATTTAGCAACAGTAGTTATTTAGTAACCATATGTCGGTGAAATCCTAACCCAGATTGACAGTTTAATTTTAATGACCTTTGAGATACAATTCATGGACAATAACTAAACATTAGGTTCAGAGTCCAAACATACTGTACGTTTAACGATGTTTTGTCCACAAAGTAATATAGAAACTGAGGAGTTGAAGTTGCAAGTTACATACAACACAAATATAAATGCTCTGTATAGTACTGCCAAATTAGTTCATCTAATGTCGTATATTTCTCACAGGTGCATCTTTGGCACTGGGGTGATCCACTTCCCAGATTTATCCACTATATCCTCCGTGGCTTTCCCATTCAGCCTGTAAGTAATCCCATACAAATTAAAGTGTGCCTCCGGAGCTCGGGATGAAAAACATATATGGTTCATCGGGGAAAATGGCATCAAATGTGTTTTGTTTACACTGGCTTAATTAGAGCAAGTTAATAAGAGCCTGCAAAACTTTGTCGGAGACGTCATGACCGCAGCCACATTTGCTTCTGGAGGCCGAGCTATTGATAGACAAGTCTAAATGTTATTATCTGCAGCAGGCAACACCATCTTGCACAGGATTTCAAAGTCTATGAACGCTATTAATGCGCAATTTATATTGAAGTTCTTCCCAAAAGTTTTCTCCTGACAAAGGGTTACCTGAACTTATATCCGATCGACGTTCTTTTTATCGTCTGACTTTTGATTTGACGTGTCATACTACAACCCGCCGTTTGTAGGTGATCATCTATATATGAAACTAATAATTACAAAGTGAAAATCAAAATTGAGAAGAGGTGATGAGAAAAAACACCATGTTAATATAACTAGGTAGCGTGTTAAAAAGGAGGCTCCGGCGATAGGCGATCCATTTAACTTGACATAACTCTGGTTGGAACCACGTGAAGTGGAGAATATCCAACTTTGAAAAGGAAAATAGCAGGGCAATGGCTGGATTACCTTTCAACAAGAATGGTCCTCTGTGCTGTCAAAAAAAACTTACCAGTTAGACAGCTAACCATGATAAGGTAACGGGTAGCATATTAAAGGGGGGCTCTGGCGATGGGCGAGGGATTTAACTATTCTCACAAGTATAGCTGAAATTGCGTTCAATTGGAGAATATACGGCTTTGAATAGCAAAGTAGCAGGGCGATACTTTCTGGAATACTTTCAACAAGAACGACTTGTCTTTTGTGCTGTTGAAAAACTTAGTGGTTAGACAGCTGATTGTAAGCGGCATCAAGCCAGTGATATGTGGGCGACATATGCAAGTTAGTCAGCCTTCAAATTTAAATATGTTAGTCCATTTTTATTGGATTTTATCCCCTGTGAATTGCTGTTGATGGCATCAAAAGCACTCAATATTAGTCTGTCATTTGATCAAAGCAGCAACCTCCCACAAATCTGTCCTGCCATTTTCATTGGCAGAGTCTAAATTGAAGACATTTTCTGGTTCAAATCAATATCCATGTTGGCCAATTTCCAGAATAGCCCATATTAGCCATGACAACAACGATCTGACATATAGCTTCGTGGGGCAAGGAATGGCCCTGTCAATGACTTGACGTCACATCCGTTCCCAAAATGGCCGTCCTTTAAAACTAGAGTGACTTTGGGCAAGCTGTTTTTGGTAAATACAGATTGAGACCCAAAAATTGGAACATCACTTATTTATCAAACGTTACAATATTGCTCCCTTTACCCATCAAGAACTCAATTTAGGATCTCCAGAGGTACACTTTAAGAGTGGTACAGTGGTTGTGAACATCCTTTATGTGCACTTACATTTTTATTTTCTTGAGGCCATTTTGTTTAGCACTTAAATGTCGTAATGCCATAAAACATCGCACTGTACTAACCATTTTATCTAAAATGCAAAACCGCCTGAGTGTATCTAATTGTACAGAAAAATGCAAGCAAACATGGCCATTGAAAACATCCCTGCCAATTCCTTCAATGGTATGACAAAGATGACCAGTGACATGTAAGTAAATGCTAAAGACTTTGTCTTATCACATAATCAGAAGGGAGCACTCATAATTTAAGAATGCTTTCCTCTTTTATTATTATTATTTTGAATATTGCTTCTCAATGTGCTTATGTAACAAAATGTTCACTCCCTCAACCTTGGCCACTGTATTTGTTGACAGTAAATTTTGACCTTGACAGAAGCCTGATCGGTAGCGGTTTCAAGGAAATCAACCCACATGCCTTCAATGGTACATTCATCAGAACACTGTAAGTCTTACATGGATAATTTGAAACAAAAGCTTAAAACAAACTAAAAGGCTTAAGCATTTTCCTGGTAGTATGTCATATAAATGTAATGGCTCTCTCTCTCTGACTATGAGATAGAACAAACAATTGTTATGCAAGACTAAACAAAGGCTGGATGCGATTTTATTTTCTCCCCCATCCACACTGGTAAATATTGATCAGTAGATACAGTATATGCTTCAGTCAGCTAGGAGTGCTTACTGTACAAACCAAAAAAAAAAAGACAATTAACTTCAAAAGTTGAATAGGGAAAAAGTGGTATTGATTGGAGTTCAATCTTAATACAGTGGTACCTCTACTTACAAACACCTGTTACAAAAAATTCAGCATACAAAGCACCTCGGTAGAAAAATATTGTCTCTAGTAGAGAGTGAAAATTCAAGATGCGAAAGGCGACATTGTTGCGACACCAGTGCTCTGCCAATATGAATGTAATTCGTTCTCAAAACCCCTGATGTCTACCATATTTGTTACAGTTTGTGATACAGTTTTATAATTGATTATGTCGGCTTGTCCACATAGGAGACAATAGTTTTTGCTTTGATGTTTACTGTGGTCTTCCACTTTTCACCTTTACACATTCCATCAACAATTCACACGGTAGAACTCAAAATTGACGTTAGCCACAGCTACATTGTACATTCACACATAAAAACATATATAACATACCACTTTAGTATGCCTGACGTTAGCATTGTTAGCAATGACATCCCACAGGAAGGACTTTATATGCCCAAAATATTCCAAAAAATAAATATTATTGCTCCTGCGGACTTGTAAATGATTCCTGGATCCCTGGAAATGTAAAATAAAAACATACAAATTAAACATCCTAAAAAGGTGTTTCTGCACATCTCACCAACACACATGTACCATCTCAAGGCAAACAAGAGAACTGCTAAAAATGTATAATGATTAATGTGAGGGGTTTAGGAGCATTTTTTATTATTCTTTACATGATATGTTTTGATTATTATGCACCAATGCAAGTCTAATATGTATTACCATTTTGGATGCTTTTTTTAATAATTTAATAATATTCATTTAAAGGGTTTAGAAGCATTTTGGGGGGCTTGGAATTTATTAGGCTATTTACAGTACATGTAAAAAGCGGCTTAGACATTCTATTGCTAAAACTACCCCATTTAAACTTTAAACTGCCTAGTTTAAATGTTGCTCATTTTCTTCATTTGTAGAGATTTAAGACACAACAGACATCTGTACAGCATTCCAGAAGAAGCTTTTGAGGGAGCCTTGGGCCCGCTTTATCTGTGAGTTTTGAAAACAATATAGAATCATTTAACAAACCCAATAAAATAGTCTGTAATTCTGCCAGTCAATTTCGAAGCGGGATTCAAATGCAATTCTCAAAGCCACAGTGCGCCAACCAGGTTTTGAATTTAGAATTGACAAAAAGCATGACTGCCTAAATACGATGAAAGCCCCAGAGACGTGTGTTTACTCAACTGCAGACGGCATCCAATTGAGAAGAGTTTCTGCCTGCCCTTGTGCAATCTAATATTCCTATAGTTAGGGTAACCTGTTCTCTATGTGTACGCGTCTGTGCGATTCAGGGATGTGTCCTCCACAGCTTTGACCTCCCTCCCCCAAAAAGGGTTGGAGCAGGTAAAGCGTCTGAAAGCCAAATCTGCATTTGCTCTGAAGCGCCTTCCTCCGTTAGACAGCCTGGCTGAGCTGGGGGTGGCCGAGCTGACGTACGCCAGCCAGTGCTGTGCTTTCCACAAGTGGTACAGCAAACACAGGTAACATGACATCATCATGTGAGCATGAATACAAATCCATCCAAGGCTTGATAGGACACAAGGTGAAAACACAGTTAACATCTGTTTTTATATTTATTATAGGCAAGAGGCCCTCAAGAATCCATCGCCATTTTGTGAATTGTTTTACACGTAAGTTAAGAAAATTTCAGCTACGATGCTGATGATTCTCAAGACATTATTTTACTGTTAATAATGTATACTGAACAACATAAAAAACGTTTTAGGATTCTTTTGGGAGATTGTTGTGAAATTATATAAAATGTGCCAATTATAGATTAAACAGCTTTTTCTGCATCTGCTATTCGCTGAGGACAAATAAAGTATAATTGACTCCTAAGGAGGAGTAGTGAAAAATAATGAGGTACAAATACTTTGGTACTGGCTTGAAGTTGATTTTTCAGGTATCTTTACTGTAGTGAGTAGTACTTAAGAGCTATTTTTCTAACAACTTGTAATTGTTCGTCCTACTAAAGGCTGACATTTTTGGGGTTATCTCATTGATTATTGGAGTACCGCAGGATTCCCGTGGGATGTGAGTCAACTTTACCTTTATGGGATTGGAACCGTACAGGATACAAAGTTAACACAAGGAGTTGAGAATGGGGATTATGTGGGGGGGGGTTTTGTAGCTGACCTCTAAAATGGGAGAGGTAAGGGAATAGGAGGCATTTTGAATGTAAGCAGGATGGAATGGGATTCGTTTTCAGGGACGTTTTTTTTTTTTTAAAGGTAATTCGGGACAAGATTGGATAGGACTTTCCTGAGTGTGGGATGGCATGGAGGTCAAAATCCAATCACATGTCACCCTCTACTCCAGTTGCGGGCAAATCCAGTCCTCTATAGCCACAATCCAGCCTGTTTTTGATGTTTGCCAATACACCTGATTCAAACAATTAGCTCATCAGCATGCATTGCAGAATCCTGATAATGAATCAGGTGTCCTGGTTCAAGAGAGGAAACCAAGGACCGGACTTGGCCCAACCTGCTTTATTCCGTAGAACAAGAAAAGAAATGGCGTGCACTGCATTGGTACGCCGGCTGCCAGGAGAGTAGAAGTTACCTAATCGTACTGAAAATTTAGAAGATTATTGCAGATTTCTAGCAGCTGGAAGGTGGGTTTGATGTCCCATGATATAATTTTATTCAAGTGGGGTAGGGTTTCCATTCACTGTCAATAGATAAACTGAATGTCTGGTATGGAATGGCAAAGTTATTTGGCTGTCCTTTCAAATGCATTCAAAAGTAATTTTTTCTTCCATATTATGAAGTGGTAACAAAAAAAAAAGGGAAGGGCAAATATCTACCTGTACATTTTATTCCTTTGTAAAAACAGGCCAGTTAATCTTTTTTTTTTTTTTTTTTTTTTTTTTACCTCGACGGGTAATAACCCAATATAATCAAGAGGGTTAAAGTCAACTGCGAACTGGGTCCCATAAGTTGGTTTCAGAGGTTCCGTGGCTTTATTGTGACTTCATGGATTGTGTTGGTTTTGTTGTTTGAACAAGGTGGTGTTCATACACGGTTCATTTTGTACACCAATTAGAAAAAAATAAATAACTACCTTGAATTTGAAAATACAGTAATTTAGATTTAATTTTTCACTAAATAAGGGTTTGACGAAGGCGCATATGAATCTGGTGGGGTTCAGTGCCTCCAACGAGGTTAAGAACCATTGACCCAGTCTTTTTTTTACAATAGTATTTGTTCTTCCACTTAAGCAAGTTTGACTTAACAGTCAGTTGCTTTAAGTATTGTGTTGAAGAACATCCATTACTGCTTGACACCTCCTCCTCCTCAAGCTGGTCACACACTGCTGCAGGATGGTATTCTACTCCTCAGCGTCAGTTTTCAGCCAATTTAGCGGTGATGGCCACTCTAGCGCAAACAGTACACCCGAACTGACCCCGATGGTCTTTGGTTTGGACAAGGTCAAGACTGTTGGCAGGTCACTCCATTCTTTCATAAACCAAATTCCAAAGGTAGTACAGTATTTGATAAATTATTTTATGAGGGGGTAGTGTGAGTGGTAAGCATATCTGCCTCAAAATTCTGAGGTTTGAATCCAGACACTTAATAGAATCGCCCATGCTCCCAGCATTTTTGGTTGCCAATTTGGTTGTTCGCTGATGATTTTGCAGGGTTGTTTTTCCTTAAGAATCCCTACAAAAAGCCAGCAGGACAACTAAAACAAAAAAAAAAATGACTAGGGTGGCCTGATTTTCAAATTTGAAAACAAGTTCGCTGAAATAGGCAATAAATTATTATTTATAACAATCGCAAGTCAAGCTGGTGATAGGTGGGTGTGTTAATGGATGACATGTCAATGCACTTAGCATGATCCTAGCTTTTTTGCTAGCTCCAGATGTAAAATTTGTATTCCCTGTTCCTGCAACTTGGTCTGTTCTTCACACGCTATTCATTTTTGTATGATGCATTCAAGTAGCATTTCTTTTTATGTTTGAGGTTTCTGTGTGTGAGTGGACAGTGAACGCACCTCCAGTCAACTGCGTAAGCGAGAAGAGCAACTGCTTTCTTTTGCTTCTCCAAAAAATTCTGATGTCTTTTCCCATGATTCTTTGGCAGTAAATTAGGAAGTTATCGTTCCAGTAGATGAGAGTAAATTGGGACACAACTGAGCACTGTACATGACAGTGCTCAATTGGGACACTCCCTACAAAATTTCAGGACAAAACAAGGGGGTGTTGAGTAATCCTTGGGACTTGGGACACAAGGCTGAAAATCGGGACCGTTCCGATTATAACAGGGGACATGATCCTGGAAGGGGAAAAAAAAAAAAAGTCTATTTGATAAAGCACTGTTTGCTTGTTGTATTACTTTTTACAAATTCTTAAAAAAAGTCAAATTTCTTTTGGTTCTCCAGACATTTTGGTCAAGACACAAACCTCTACAGGGATCATCCACATATTGAACATCTCTGTCCCAGCTACGCCGGCATCCAGTGCACACCAGAGCCAGATCCTTTTAATCCTTGTGAGGACCTCCTCGGCCCCATCCTGGGCAACATCACATGGATAATTGCCTTTTTTACTATTGTAGCTAACCTCACTGTGCTAGTCATATTGCTTTTCACCAGTCGCAAGTTAACCATCTCCCGGTTTCTTATTTGTAACCTAGCACTGGCAGATCTGTGCATGGGGCTTTACCTGCTGCTCATTGCCCGCATGGACTGCCACTCTCGTCACGAGTACTACAACCACGCCATGGAATGGCAGACGGGCCCAGGATGCGACATGTCGGGCTTCCTGACAATGTTTTCGAGTGAGCTTTCAGTTTATACGCTCACTGTGATCAGCTTTGAACGCTGGTACACCATCATCAATGCCATGGATCTCAACAAGAGGCTGGGCATGCACCATGTGGTGGCCATCATGGTTGCAGGTTGGATCTTCTCCTTGTTGGTTGCTCTGCTGCCCCTAGTGGGAGTCAGCAGCTACAGCAAAGTCAGCGTCTGTCTCCCAATGGATATCGACACGCGGGCTTCACGGGCATACGTGATGATTGTGCTCTCGCTCAATGTCGTTGCATTTCTAGGAGTGTGTTTCTGCTACGTGTGCATCTACCAGAGTGTTCGCAAGCCGGCGCCTGCCAATCACTACAACGATGCAAGGCTCGCCAAGCGCATGGCGGTGCTTGTTTTCACCGACTTCCTTTGCATGGCGCCCATCTCTTTCTTTGCGATCTCTGCCACCCTGCACGTGCCTCTAATCACCGTGTCTCACTCCAAGATCCTCCTCATCATTTTTTATCCCATCAACTCCCTCTGCAACCCTTTTTTGTATACTATCTTCACTCGGGGTTTTAGGAAAGAAGTGCACCAGCTGCTCCAACGTTGGAGGAGTACTCTTATAACATTTAAAGGTAAAGGGCCACAGCTCCCCGCTTACCTGTATCCAAATAATGGCCAGCAGGAGACCACACTTTAGCTTCTCTACCAATTACCGGAGTGAACGGTTGCTTGTGACCAAGGCAAACATGATCCATCACAAACTACCGGCACAAGGAAGAATCCACCAACCGCCTGAACTGTACAGTTCTTCAAAAGCTTGGCTCAAGATGGAGAGGCTTCGCAATGCACACGAGTGATTGCAATATATTTTTAAAAAACAGATTAAAAATGTCCAGCAACCAGCTGGCTACCAGCCTAGGCTGTACTCCGCCTCTCACTCAAAGCCATCCATGACCCTCAAGAGGACGAGTGGTATAGAAAATAGATGGCGGGTATGGTTCATGTGTACTCTAAGCACTATGGAACAGCACACCCGCCACAGTTGAGAGAATAAGCACTAAGAATAATTTCAATATATGCCAGGTTGAGTGGTGAACTCAACGCCCTCACACTTAAGGGACCTGAGTCTGAATCCCCCAGGCTCAGACCTTCCTGTGTGGGGTTTGCATGTTCTCCCCAAGCCAGCGTGGGTTCTCTCCGGGAACTCCGGCTTCCTCCCACATTCAAAAAACATGCATGGCAGGTGTATTGGACACTCTTAATTGGTCTTTGGTGCGATTGGGTGCATGAATGGTTATACGTCTCTGAGTGCCCTGCGATTGGCCAGCAATCAGTCCAGGGTGTCCCCTGCCTACAGTACTTGTCCAAAGTCAGCTGGGATAGGCACCAGCAAGCCTGTGACCTTTGTGAGGATAAGCAGCTATAGAGATAAGCTACATATACAATGGTAGAAATGCAAGGGCCCTAAAAAATCTCTTTGATGATGCTGGTTGACGACCTAGTTGCCATAAATAATGCAATTCATATTTAATTTGTAATGTTTATATTTTATTGCGTGGGTAAACTGCTTTCTACATTTCAAAGAAAAAAAACTTCCATTTCTTCTTCTGTGGTTTACATTGCTAGAGGTAAATATGATAGTTTGACCAAGGTTTAAATTCACTGTTGGGAAACATCCATATATTAAACTTTTCAGCATTTTTCTGACACATTTTTGTGATTGGTTTCCATTTAATACATCATCTTTATCTTTAAGAATTATCTAACCTTAAAGTGTCAGCTCATGTTCAAAAGTATTGTTCTTTTTTTTTTTTTAAACTTTGCACTCAGTTCCCAAATGAGTGAGTCCATTTAGAATGTTCTGAATCATAAATTGAAAAAAAAAAGAAAAAAAAAAAAAACAAGGCTTTATTCAGTTATTTTAAACAGCCAGCTAAAGGTCAACCAAATCGTTCTTTACCATAATATTTTCAATGTGCGCCCACAAGTTTAAACTTGTCAAGCAGCAAAACCAAAACGGCGGGATCCATTTCTGATAAGAGGCCTGCAGTGTTTGTTACGCTTCCTAACACAACATACATTCTGTTCTAAAAATATGGCATATTGTATGAAAAATGTGCTGCCTTTATGCCATAAGTTTAAACTTATTGGAAATGATTCTATCAAAGTAAATATTTTGGGTTTTAAGACCAAACAAAGTTGCACAAGATTGTGAACCTAGCGCTAATAGGTGAAATACAGGAAATAAAGGACCGGTTTGGAATGAAGTCTCTAAAACAGAAGCAGCATGTGACTTTTTTTTTTTTGGGCTAACCGCCAGCATCTATCTATGAGATACTATACAGTGGTACTACAATCACCTACTACTATCAAGAGGGACATTTTCATTAGCAGCATTTGTAAAAGCAGAATTTTGTCATGCAGCTATTGCATCAGTTCTTCTACATAAATGTACTGCAATTAAGTGTTCAACAAGTAAATTTACAGTCAAAGATTTTTTTTTTGACAGAAACCTATGAAGAACTATAAATAAACAAAAATCCACTTTTCAAGGTTTATTCATGGAAAGAAAAAACACTGAATTCAAATTGGTAACAACACAGGTATGCACTGGAACCCAAAGCATGTTTTGTTGGAATACAACTTTTTCATTTGACAAAATGGAACATAAATTTCACACGTTGTGAAATCAAATAAAGTATAATTCAATTGAATTGCATTCATCAAAAAAACTATGGTCATTTGTCGATTTTTCTTCAACCATACTAATGACAATAAAAAAATAAATATTCAAATTAACCTGTCCTATATTGATGGTCAACTCCTCCTTTTTATGTGTCACTCTCTCTTGCTGCCTCGTAACTATTTTAATGTGAATTCTTGCTGGGCCCGGACATGCCACAACCCTCGTGAGAATAATCAGTACAGGTATTATATGGATAAGTAACTGTGCATTACCACTCTGCTTCCCCAACTGCTTTGGAGAACACGTAATCCTTGCCCGCATAACACATCACGCCATCTTTCAAATGGAACTTCCAGCGGTTCTTACTCCGGTGAATCTGCATACCGGTGAAGAAAAAAAACATTGAAGCGTTAAGTATGAAAGCTCAGAGAGATCATTTGCTCAAAGGCCATGCACTTACTTTATCATATTGGCAAACGATGACATTTTCCGAGTCAAAAAGATCTGGGATGTCTTGTTCAAACACATCGTCGCCTGAATTCAATGGATCCTGTTGAACAGAGAGTGAATTTTAATGCAACAACTTTATGAACTATCGTGGCGACGGTTTTAAAATACACCTGCACACACACATCCTCACCTGAGTTCAAGATTTTTCCTGGATACATGTAAGAGTTGAGTAAATTGACCATGTGGTTTTAGCATTACACAGTGTGTTTTGTCAAGCTACAGCTCAACACATGCATACAGGGGGTAAGTAGTGCATGAGATAAAATCCGTACCTCATCTTCTATTTGTTCAAACGCTTCAACTTCTTCGCTGTCACTACTGGAGGAGCTGCTGTTCCCATCGCTGCTCACTCCTCCTTCTTGCAGAGCTTTGAGGGCCTCTGCGTTGATCAAACCCAGGAAGTCATTCTCCTCCAGTGGCGCATCTTCCTCTTCCAGATCTGAATTATCTGCCAAACCATCCAGCTGGACAATGTCTGACAGTCCATTGTAGTTGTAGTCTAGGTCCAGCTTGGAGGCAACAGTTATGATGATCAAAAAGAAAAGATTTAGATACAATATAGAATGCAGTCTTGAAAACAAAAGAAAAAGTTGACAAAATTGCATTCCTAGGGGGAAAATCCCGTTAGAGTATCACAAACATTTTCATCTTACAATTCTAATTAAAATTGGATTTCTTTCTTGAATCCCAATTTACTAAAAAAAAAAAAAAAAAAAAAAAATGTATATCACTAAGATATTGTAACATAATAATTACCAACTATTGTGCTAAGGGAAAAATGATCCATTTTTGCATAATTGATCCAAAAATTGAATAAAGTACATGTACTTTCAATTAGACCGTAGCGCTTTTTTACCTTAGGTACCCAAAAGAGCTATGGACAGACTACATTTACCTACTGGTGATGCAGCATCAGGAGAATCTTGCTCAAGGACACTTTGATATGGTCGCAATCAAACCCACAATCTCCAGTTGGAAGACGACTACTCTTCCATTGAGACATCTGCCATTCAGACCCTGTTTTCCCCATTTTACTATTATTATATATATCTTACAAAAACGGTATATGCTAACATACAAGGCAGCACTATATAACATGCTGAAGATAAGAACTAACCGTAGCTTAGCATGTTATCCACAGTCACAAGTCAACAAACAAACTAATTTGGAGCATATCAGAAATGACAAAATTCTTACAAGGAAAGTACAACTTAGACACTCGTGGGCCAGGTTTCACAGAGAAACAGAACAGAGTGTACGTCACCGACAGTGACTGCTCTCAACTGATGCCACACTGTCCCTCACGACAAAATGTAATAAACAGAGGCGGCACCAAAAAACAAAGATCAAGCCAAACAAAGCACAAATGAATGAACCGTTATTGGACAAATTAAATCAGTTTCTATTTTGGGTGCAGCCCGGTACCAGTTGATCCACGGACCGATATCAGGCCGCTGACTGGCGGTTGGGGACCTCTGCGGCTCGATGACAGAAAAGACAACACATGTCTAGCGCTGTATACAAACAGCCGCCATCTTGCAGCAAGGCAATGCTTCGTATTCTACTCCGGTGACTTCACACGCAACATTTCACTACCCGTATTTTCCATGGTTTGGAGTAAAACCTGTCTTAGCTCAACAAATGTTAGGAAACACTGTCATATATTGCTATGACTTCTGACCTAATGACACAAGAGCACAGATTATCATCACTAAAACGTGTCGGAGCATTTTATTCTGACAGTAAACCCTGACCTAATCCGGTTGATTGAAATTACCTCAAGAATGGATTCAGGTTGATGGTACGATTTGGAGTGGGCCAAGCATCTCGCCTTTGCAGCTTTTTCTCGCTCCTCTTCAATGACCTCTTTGAGGATGTCATCAATGTCACTGCTTTTAAATTGAGTGGTCTCTGTCACAATCTGCTCACTGCCCATCTGGAAGTCAAGCAAGTGATTGACAGTGGAGCTTTTGACACCAAGGTCCACAGGCTCCGGATTTGAATTGCCCTCTTGACCAGTCAATGCAGAGTCCACCTCTGGAGATGATGAGACCTCAATTTGTGGGTACTCGGGCATAGGGTCTTGCTGAAGTGAGTTCTCCTGACTCGACGGTGAAATAGACTCTAGCAGTGGAGACGTGTTGACCGGGGTCGGCACAGACAGTGGCGACGACTCAGGAGGAATTGTTTCACTAAGTTGTAATGAAGCCGGTGGCGGAACAGGGAGCTCTTTTTGTTCATTGACCTTGGGTGGAGGTTGTGATAATCTTTGCTGACCTGCTGGTGCCTGAGTGACTACAACAGGAACGTTGACCTTGTAAAGTTGACCTTTGAGCAACAAAAAAGGAGAGTGTTTTCAGAAAAAGCAGACCAAACAGTTCAGCATTGAACATAATCTGTTCCAGGTTATGGGCTGACCTCCAATCTATTTTGGTTTCAATTTTTAACTACACCTTAGGAAACATTCTACTAGTACTCATAGTTTTTATCTTCACTGTAATGCCTGCCCCAATCAGTGTTCTGGTTGATAGCTATAAACGCTATTAAAAAATCAAATTATATAAAATTATAAAATCAAAACTAATACAAAGGCATACTACAAAAGAATGGCAACACATCTCCGCATTGAGCTTTTTTAATATTCTTAAGCATACAAGCCTGAAACATAAAACAAGAAACTTAAAATTTGATTAATGAATACCGAAAAACAGTGTCAGTATCAGGCCTTATTTTTAAGGTACTTGCAACGGCAGCCAATACTAGTATCAGCAGCTCTCTTGGAGCAATTTTATGATGATGAAGTAGAAAATACGTACATATTAGAAGACTAAAGGAGTAGTTTCATGGAATTACAAGGAAAAAGATGCTACATTGGAATAAACGTCACAGGTGATAAAACTTCAGTCCTCGAGGGTCGGTATTTTGCATGTTTTTTATCTTTCCAACACATCGGATTCAAATGATTAGCTCATCAGCAAGCTCTGCAGGGTCTTGAAAATGATCCAAAGCCTTAATGTTTGCAGGAGAAACATTGAAAACATGGAGGAGTGGCGTTTAACACCTAGGATAAAAATCCATCCAACCATTATCTATAGCCGATTAACCTCACAAGGGTCACAGGCTTGCTTGTGCCTGTCCCAGCTGACTTGTAGGAGTAGGCAGGGAACACCCCGAACTGGTTGACAGCCAATTGCAGAGCGCACAGATACCAACAACCATTCACGCATCCAATCGCACCTCTGGACAATTCAGTGTTTCCAATACACCTGCCATGCATGTTTTTGAGAGTGTGAGAGGAAGCCGGAGTACTAAGAGAGAACGCACATGGGCTCAGAGAGAACATGCAAACTCCACACAAATCGTTCTTTACAATTTTGCCATTGATTTTTGAGGGGGAAAATGTTTTGTATCAAAAGTACACAATATTAAAAAGCATACTCACCATTAACTGTCACATAGACATGACAGGTGTGAACATAAAGAGCAGGGCTGTTCCACCAGTAACTTGAGAATGAACTGTCACTAGCCACACTGGATGTACAATTTGTTAGGCAGGGCAGGCAATATATATATATATATATATATATATATATATATATATATAAATAAATAAATGTTACATGATGAATTTTAAGTACATCTTGACTAAATAAATCAGGTAGATCATTTGAACTTGGTCACTTTGTAGGTAGAGCAGTAGAGCTAGGATTCAGCTCATACCAGAAGCTGTTTGTAGAGTGACTCCAGCAGGTATCTGCACGGGGTAAGATAAGCCAGCAGGAAGTGAGAAGGTTGGAGGCGGTTCAGAGTTGTTCTGCAATTGAACATATGGTACTCTGTTATAAATTTCTTGTAGTAAATACACACAGTCTAATGAGCTAGATGGGTCTAAGTAAACAATACCCAAAACAATTGCTGACAAAATAGAATGGATTGTTGTAAATAAACACAGTGTGCAGTTGCTCTCGTTATCAAGTAGTACTGTATACACTGACCACTCTGAAAGCTGTCAACTCCTCTCACTTGAGATCCCCATTAGAAACTCCCAATATGTGAATAGTGCATTGCATAACTGATCAGAATCTTTGTAGGAGGATGAGTCTTAAAGAAAGCTTTTGAATAGTAATAATGATGATGTATAATTTTGCATTACATAATATACTTGCCTGGACTGGGAAACCGGGGATATTCTGACTTTCAGGGATCATTTCTGAAGCTGCAATCAGGTACATTTTAATGACAACTAATAAGTAAAAGTTTTTTCGACCTTTTTTGTGTTACCTGTGTGTTCTGTATCATTGTGACTGTAGTTGGGTGGAAGCTGCAGCACAAAGTTTGGAGAATCCATGTGGTTCTTTCTTAGATCATCCATAGCTTTAGACTCCATCATCTTTGTCTCCCAAAGCTGTACAGCAAGGATGCTGATTGTTTTTACTCACACATTTGTCAGACAAATCAAAACAAACAAAACAAAACAAACACAACTTACATGTCGTAAATCATCCAAGACGCAGTCTTCCAGGCCCTCATCTAGGAACAGCTCACGCATACTCTCAATCACATCTTCAATTATTGACAAATAAAGCTTGACCTGCAATTATTCAAAAGAAAAATAATGTCAATAAATAAAGAGGCTGGTACGAGCTAATGTGGTACCTTAGGTGAGGTTTTATTTGGCGCCCCTCGCCATTCATGATTTACACATGCTTACAAAAGAAGTTAAAGTATTAAAAGGTGCCTTTAATAGGATTTTACATTTTAAACATTAGATGGAAACATTTTCTTCATTTAATGACTCTTTGGTTACAGTCAAACAAATCATGCGGGTGACTTGCTGTAGCAATATCTAACTGCACAAATAAAAAAAGGCAACTTCACCTCCCCTTTTATCTTTTTGCCTGTGCGCCTAACATGTTCACACACACATGTGGTGTTATAGCTTTAAATCTTAATATTTTAGCAGTTTTATTTTCAAATACCTGACAACATATTGTATATTTAGGAAGCTTCTGCACTTGAAAGAGGCCCATTTGTCCACAGAAGATGTTATTTTGAATTAATAATATTTGACTTGTGTCTAATTATAACATTCTCATAAATGTGCAAATGTTATTCCTTATTGTCACCGGCAAAGAGTTGCATAAAGTACTTTTGCACTTGTAATAGATTGAGGACTGAGCAAAAATAACTCCAAGACATGTTATTGTAGATGAGTGCAAGCAGACTATATTACCAGAAACATACACACGGCCTTAGCTTTACTAGTTTCAATTTTCTCCATTACTAACGAAGCTGTCTCGATCTAAAGTTTTAAGATTTACACTAAAAATGCATTTACGCTTCGACATTTTATACAAGAAAAAAAAAAAACATTATTTCAACTTGTTACTCCATAATGGAATCATTTAATTTTTTGTACGGCATTTAAAATTGCAACCGCCAGAGTAGGAAATGTAGAAACGAACGTCAAATATTAACTCGATACAACTGATGGTCAGTGCGTCAGCTGCTGTTGTGCCAGGCAGGAACGGAATTAATTTCATTATTTTAATTAATTCACCTTGCTTCTTTTCACTGATTTGATTGTATTAATTTTTAATTTTAACGTTTTATTTGAAATGAATATTAGTTTGTTGGAATATAATTACATTGATGCCGTTTGATCCAAGTTTTAGTGCCCCCTAGTGTCTGGCGTACTTTGCATCTGCTTATGTCCCAAACACTGAAGTCTTCCACCCTGTTTCCGGAGGACTGGTGTCCTGAATGTTTTTTAGGTTTTACTGTCGCAGTGCAGCTGATTTGAATGACCCGCATCATCACCCGGCAAAAAAATTGTGCTTAGCAAACCTTTTTGTTGACCCGATTGTTTGAATCAGTCTTGTTCCAGAAGGGAGAACTACAAAAGCCACTACAAATCAGCCGTCGGAGACTAGGATTGAAAACCTCTCCTCTAATTAGCTGCTTGTGCTATATTACGCCTAAAGTGGGCCGAAAACACTTTTTCTTCAAAGCAATTAAGATGAAATATGACCATTACAAAAAAGGCATTCATCATAGTCTGTAATAGTCTCGATTTGTCATCATTTCACAGGACGCCTGGAAAGCATCATTGATAGTAAATTTGCACAACTCGGGTTTTTGCAAATACTCCGTTTCATATTGAAAACTTGCCAGGAAAAAGCCGCTCTTACCACCAGTGGGCCCGAGCTGGTCAGCATGATGGAAGGCAAATAAATAGCAGAAGCAGCACACTTTCATCAGAATTCATGTGCTCCGCAGTCACTCACTCACAGGTGATTGTAATCAGCCCCCAAAGTGGGGCTGTGATTGAAACTGAGACGGCATGAAGCGTATTTACTTTTGTACTTTGCTCTTGAAATACCACCTGAGGTGATGACAGTACCCCCCCCCCCCCCCCCCCATCACCACCAAAACAAGCAAGGTTTGTCGATGATATTCTTAAACAACAGAAAATCATACCTTACTCCGTTTTAAGTTTGTTTTTTGTTTCACCTTTTGTTTTGTGTCAACTGGAACTTTGTGAGTCTCCCGCTGAGGGATTATCTTATCTCAGGGAGCCTTTCAAGGCTTCGCCAATAGGTCATTGAAGGCGCCACGCTGCCGCCTGTCACAAACACCAAACCAGCCAGTTGAAGATTATCATTTCAGTAAAAGATTTGACCTCAAGTTATTACTTTGTGGGGGTTGTGTGTGCCCAAGAAAAATTACTTGCAGACAACACAACCAAGTCGCTTGTGCAGAAAAGGCTGGGCAAAATATATGCAGACAATTTAGGGTTTCGTTTTACTTAAGTCCAAAGAGTAAAATGCTAAATTTTGTTCATGGGAGGGAGTATATGCATAATAGGCTGTTGTATAAAGAAACAAAACACCTTAGAGTTTCACAAGTCATACATGTTTATTTCTTATTGTACTTTGGTAGGATTGGATTTTGGTACCACACACTGGTTACCAGTCTTAATTGAAAGTCTTTGAGTTGAGTGTGTGTGACCAGGCTCAACAGTCAAAATTAAGCATTAGATTTCAGTCAACAAAAACATATTCCTCAAGAAGTAATTGAACTTTGATAAAGACAAAGGCCAACTGAAGAAGGTAAGCAGCACAGAGGATGAGATGATTTTAATGTTGAAAAAAAAATGGTATTGGTAGTAAGATAAACAGTTACGCACAATTTAAGACCTTAAGTGCAAGTCCTTGGGTATTTGCAGCAGCAGCAGCAGTTGTACACTGACACAATATGATGCATAATTAAAACCACTATTTGCCAAAATGCCTGTGTTACACTGGCACTGTGTTAATTTTCATGCCCCCCCCCCCAAAAAAAAAAGACCAACAGCTTGTCATTGCCACTAAAATGCAAACTAGTCCAAATTACAGAGAAAATGAAGCAGGTGGTTGTGTTATGGCCATTATGTCACTCTTCCAAAAAGAAGGCTTATATTTCCATTTTGTTTTTTCTGAATGATTTGCCACATTGTTCATGTTAATCGACTTGGTGACCAATATAGAATTAATGAGATGGTTAAAATGAGTCATTTTTAAATATGTGATCATTAACATGAACCATAATAATTTCAAGTATGCAACATGGGCCATCCCAAACAGCCAACACTGCTCATTAGGGATGACAATTTCAACATGTTCATTTAATTCGGGTGAAAATTGATCAGGAAGGCAGTGCAGATGACACAAACGCAAGCCTACATACAGTTTTCACACATTTGTTATTTTACCTTTAAACGATTACATGTAAAGTGCAAGTGTTAAAATGATTTTGCTTACAGTAATAGTTAAAAGGACTAAGCCTTGAACAATACTGCTAATGCCAAGCAATGTGAAATTAGATGAAAATGACAAAATATGCAGAAAGTCCCTTGTCAGTTTTAACCCTTCTAAATTCCGATTAAAAAAAAAAAAATCTTTGATCATTGCGTCATACAGCCGGATTCCTTCTTTGATTCAGTTTCGATCCATTTCTTCTCCACTTCCACCTGGAAAGAATAAAGTACATAATTAGGAGTGATTGCAATTGGACTCTGAGCAATTAATTTCCCAAGAACAAAGGAAAGAATGGCATATTAAAAAGACAAAAAAAAAACAAAAAAACAGCTGCTTTGTGGGCCAAAAACGTCTCTGAGGATACAAAGTAGAATTTATGAACAGGCCGAATGCACCTTGACCTGGCCTAATCTAGACTAGGTTGTCTTAAATGTAAATTGATACGTTGAGCAATTACGCCCAGTGAACAACAAATTAAAATGCTAAATTTCTTGGGAACATACCAAATCAAAATATTCTGCAAAAACAAATGGGTGTGGCTTAAACCTCAATTCACTAAAAGACAGGTATGGCTGAAGACTTTTTATTCAATATGGTACACGGTGCTTCTACTCGAACATCTTACCTGACAATGATAGCGTGTCCAGCTGGTCACATGCTTCTGCGGCTGGATGTCATTGACCGTGCCCAGTGACTTGACTGTAGTCTGTGACACGACTGCGCCCATAATCTCACATTCCATTGTGATGAAAGGATACCAGTCGCTTGGGATTTCCTGATCAGATCCAAGCTCTAGTTTGCAGGAGAATGAATGAGGGTGGTCGATTGCTATAAGGAAACAAAGACAGGTTGGAGCCAACTTAAAACTTGCAATCCACTGAAGACAGAGGTAAGGACAATCGGAGCACATCCAGGTCTCCAAGGGGGAGTGCCTTGCAGATTGGGTAACACATTTTGAAGAAAGAGTAAGCCATTTTCAATTTTCATTCATACATTGCTAATTAAAGTAAATGAATGATCTTGGGGAGGGACAACATTTCTTAATCTGATTATATGGATACGCAGATGACCAACCATGAGTATGCTGGGGTCAACTGCCACCGTTAAGAATTTTGGGTGGTAACTAACAATTATTTAATTAAATGAATTGTCTGTCGATTAATAATGACGATTTAACAATTTCAGCCTTCATACCCACAAAACAAGACTTGTAGATTTTTTTTTGTAGGACTGTATTTTTTTTTTTTTTTTACAAAACCAAAAGCATATGTTTGTAAAGAGTATTTTGTCAACACAAAGACAGCAAGTCTACTTACATGGAACGGAAAAGGGCATGTGGACCACAACTATGGTACTCTATTCTTTATTTGGGTTCCTTGAAATATCAACCACTAAAATGAAAGATGGAAGCCTTGTCCTTTGTATTGTATGTAAACGTTAAGTGACTTAGAACCTTTATTGTAATTAAGTAATATGTCAAAGTACTTTCTCCCCAAACATTATTTATGAGGCGGCATGGCTCAGAGGTAGATTGGTTATCTCACAACCTTTTTTTCCTGAGTTAGAAATGTCCGACTGCATCTGAATGCTCCACAGAGTTGACTATTGCTAACACTGGAGACTTGTGGCGTGTGGTACAATGACAGCAGTTTATTGTCCTTAATATGCCACTAGACATGATCATTTTATGGCGGTGTATGGATGATGGTAGAGATGCGATGCAATGACCTCTATGGCAAAAAAAAAAAAAGTGACATCCACGCTTTACATATTTATTGACATTTACATACACAGCATGTGTGTGTCGTCGTTACACGGAAGCTGACTGGAAACAGCTTTGCTTATTTATTTTATTATTCAAAAAATCAATTTTGGGACATTTCATATCGATTTTGAATCATAGTAAAAAGAGAAGCTTTTCATGTAAAAATATTTTGGGTCTAATACCCATAAATTACTGTGGAAAGTTTAAAATACGGCAAAACAGGCCCTTTAAACTAAGTCTGGTCCCAATAACTGATTTTCAAAAACATTCTAGATTAATTTAATATTTGATTAGTTGCCGATTGATTACTATCTAATCTGAACTGTAGCGTGTTGAGATGAAAGACATCATTTGAGAGCAGCATGGCTGTACACGGTAGAGTACGTGTTACCTGTGTTTTTTGCCGGGAGCCTGTCAATCTTCCAGACAACAGCAGAGTAGACATTCTCGTACTTGACGGTGCCTACTGACACCTGCATCACGGGCTGAGACGGCGCGGTGCTGAAGGAGCCCAAGCAGGCGTTTCTGTTCATACGGGCCTTTAGTGATTTCTGGCGCAACAAGGCCGCCGTTTGTGTCACTCTGACCCAATCACCTGGCACAGGTACTCGCACTTCCACATTCTCACACAGCGGATACGTGTCCGATACTCCCATATTGGAGAGGAATGTTCCTGACATATTAAGAAAGGCTTGCAGCTCAACATGGGCACCTTGAACCGTGACCACCGATTTGATAGAGAAAGGAATTTCTGTGCAACCCAAAAACATTGTCTTGTACCGCATCAGCTCCACCCTACAAGCATCGGGGGGGCAGAACTTTAATAGTCTAGACATCTGAAACTCTGTCTCATTCACACACTTGTGGAAGTGACAGTCCCTGATCTCCATCCAGAGCTCGCTCTCTTCAGATCCATAGTTGGCATTTGAACGCAACAAGCCGAGATCATTGAGGGCAAGGAAGCAATCGCCAACTCCATTCAAGAAAGCCAAGCAGTGAATCTGAGTGAAAGCAGTCCGCTCCATGACTCCTCCAAACCTATCTTGTTGCACCCAGATGTGGTCAGTGATCTGCAGCGAGAGCTCCTGCTCCTCATAATTCCGCCTGGGCTGATGGAGCATGGGCAGCTTAAAGATTTCCTCTTCCATGGAGACCACCAGGTCTTCCATGTCTTTGTGTACAGTGGAGCCAAACTTGAGCAGTTGCTCCACTTCTGCTTCATGATTCACCTCCGGCTTGGGATGAAAGCGTTTCTTTTCAGTGTAGGTGAAATGTTCGACTTTCACTGTGAGGACTTTACGCGGCTCGCTGTAACTTTCTATCTTGAGGTCCGAGAGACGACACTGAGGCAGTAGCTGGAACTCTTTGAATGGCTTCTCAAGGCCTTTCTCATAGTACATCTGCAGCACGCCCCCTGGTAACAAACGGAGGTAGATGGGTCCCCACTGTCTTGAGGACATACGATTCTTTTTTTCTGGAATCCTGAGCATCACAGGCCAACCATCTCTCCTGTGGCTGCGAAACAACCCCCGAGGGACAAACTGAGGGGGCCCCTCGCTTATCAGCTCGCTTTTCGAACTGAGTCGCCGGTGTCTTTCTGTCTCTCCGTTGTTGTCCGATACGGTTTGGAGGCCTTCAATTTTGTTGCAAACAAAAGACAAAGTGTTCTGGAGGTGATCACGTGGAGGCTCACTGCCATCTTTGGTCCGTATAAAGAAACGTGGTAAACTGTTGTCGCATTCAGAATCTGAGGAGGAGCTGCCCGCGTCAATGCTGGGCCCGGTGCTGTCCCAGAAAGGGTTAAAGTGTCCAGAGTTCCCCTGGAAAGCAGGGAAGGGGTTTGGTCTATCTGAGCTTAGACTCTGGGTTTCTGGGGCAGGACAGGAAATAGAAGATGGCGATGTTCTGGTGACGCTGTGGAAGAAACCGCTTTCCTCCCTGGAGTTAGAGCGAAATGGAGACGCAACCCTGGAAACTCCGCTCAAGGGGGTGCGAAGGGGTGTGCTACTTGAAACACATGAACCTCCACTGACACTTGATTGGCTTTGGGGAGAGTCCAAAGAACTGTTGAAGGTCCAGGAAGTGTCTCTGATAGGAGGAAGCACTAATTTGAGACCATTGGGACGTGGTAGCGCTGCTTTGATACACCCTGGTGACTGTAGGGGCTTCTGTGGGGATGAAAGTGGTGTGTTGTCATCTTCAAATGTAACCCAGTTTGAGTGATTGGTGGAACACATGGCTGATGGCACTTCAAAGGCTCCTGATTTGCTTTCACAACAGTGTTACACGGAGAAATTCTTATCTGCAAGAAAAAAAAAACATTGTAGGAAACCATTAGAAAATCAAGTCAGGGATAAAATGTATAAATGGAATAGTCTCAACACAAGTGACAGAGACTTTGAGACATTAACAAAGTCACGTCCGGGGTTCTCTCAGTGGCGCACTATGATATTTGGCAGTGAGATGACATGTGATGCCTATCATTCACAGGTTGCCTTGGTGCACCATAATCTTACTGTGAAAACAAGCAAAAGTCATACATGTGTGCTGTCATCTTGCATATTTTCCAATGGTTGCTCCAATTTGACACCTTGGTACAATCAATACACAAGTTGCCATTAGCAAACAAGCTGCCCCAACAGCCCAATTTTAGATAAGCAGAATAAAATGAACGACTGAACGAATGGACAGACAGCCAGATAGAATCACTGAGTGCAAATAAATTTAGCTACAAACAAATGAGGAAGTCAAAAGATAAATATAGTTTTTTTTCCATGAGTTCATCTCCTCCTCTACATATCAATCTTTTTCCAAAGAGAACTTCCACTCAATGAGCAGACCACAAATCAGAAGCTGCTAAATCTTTAGAGAAAAGAATAAATTCCATACGTTCCTTTGGGACAAACAGCCATTCACACAGGAAATGGCAATGTGCTCCCATTTGTTTGAATATATAACAAATATTGCTTGAATACAAGATTAGCTCAAAAGAACACATGCACAATGTGATTAACCCATTGCAAATACAGCGACATATAACGTGCAAATATTTGTGAGTCATCGGAGCCAAACAAGCTTGAACACATAAACGACCCTTAGCCAGACAGCCCTGATGTGACGTAGCCAAATGGGATGCAAAAGGCTCTAGCCTGTTTTTAAAATGAGGCCATCCCATTTTTTACATCACAGTCATCAAAGCTGTTTTATAAAACCGAAGTAAGGGCATTGTGCTGATGAGTGAGCAATTCCAACATGTTCAATCATGTGGCAAGTTAAACCAAGCCCTTGAAAATGCACTGGGTTCAACTAATTGGAACGGTAATTTCATGGTAAAAATACAAAAGCTTAGGAAAGAACAACCCAATTAGACTTGCATTTGATGGATGTTGATCTGGCCACAGCTACCGTTATCAAGCGCAAAGCTGAGAATGTGATGACCCATTTCCAGAGGCAAAGTGTCGACTCATCAGTCAGCAGGCAGAAGAGAAACTGCTGCTCAGCACACACTGGAAACACAACATGCAACAAGCATCACTGATAGCTGTTATTAACTTTCATTCCGTGGACTACAGCTCTTTTCTTCGCCAATAAAACTGGAAACATAACACAAGCCACGAGAATGGGAGTCGTTTGGAACAGGTCTATTTTTGTTGTACAGTTTAAACTTAAAAAGTGTATAGTGTTTTGTTTACTGTACCTTCCAGTTCACTAGCAGGAGGTACACTTAGATCCAATGCAACAGGAGTATAAAAGCAAATCTAGCTTCACAGAAGATATGACACAGTAGAACATGAACCAGAGTTCAAATGAACAAAGTTATACTGAATAAAGTTGTCATTTTTCTGATTGGTTTTACTTTACACATGGCATGGCCTCTATTACTAGATTGTGCAGGTGTCCCTATTGTTGTGACCACCTAATGTACTCACTTTTCCATATAGTCTAATGACCAGAAGATTGGCGATGCCGTGCTCTGAAGAGTGGCTAGGGATAGAATAAATTTGAGGACAGACGTGAAAATAGAGGACAATATCCACACTTCCCCTTCGGTGAATCCAAGCGGAGCTCTAGCCGCTGACATCCGCGACAACTTCGTTCGGGCTCTGTCACGATCACGCAGGCAACTCTCCGTGTTCACCATTAATTTGATTTACTCAACTTTACAGTGACTTTAGTCCCACTAATTACACGCTGTGACAGCAGACGCCATAGACTCAAACATTACGTAGCTACGCTTGATAATCACAACAACAGTCACTGCAAAAAAAAAAAAAAAAACATTAGCTCCACTCCACCAGCGGACTTTTCGGCGCGTTAGAACGTTACACAAACTATCAAAACTCCACTGAAAACATACACGGATGGGTCTAAAAGCAAGACAAACTTACAATTTCACAAAGATAACTGACTCGTAGGAATCATCGCAGGTTTGATGGATTTGTGTGGGTTCGCTTCAAAATGGCAGAGTGGATCCCGGGAGCGTTAACTCTTCCAGACTGTCCTGCGAAAGGACACTGCAGGAAGGAACGCAGCCGCGGTGCGTTCAGGAATATAGGAAAGACCACACTTCAACTTCTCTTCGTTAAATCGTTGCGACTCAAACGGAAGGGAATTGAAAACTCGCTCAGACTTGTTCCTGCTTGTTTGTGATGGACATAGCTCTCCATATTTATTATCTCATGAAACCTTGAGTGAAAATGGTATGATGAAGAATGACGTTCATATGCTATAATTCGTACAATCCAAAATCTTGATGAAATAGTCACAAAAGTGAAGGATGCTGCTCTGTAATGTAATTGGTGATTGGAAAGTCTGCTTAAAAACAGATTGATATAAAGAGGGGATGAACTCATGGAAAAAGCCTGTATTTATCTTATGGTAGAAGTAGGTGGGTCTTGGTTTAAAAAAATGTAGAACGTAATGTGAAGGTTTATAAAAAGCCTCCCATTCTAAAGGCAAAAACCTCTTTATTTTGTTTCACACTCACATTGCGGGTTTTCGAAGTTTACACTGTGAGTATCGACTAGTGCTGTACTTATACAGTTGGGAAATCCATGTGACCCGACGAAGACTGGCAAGCAACCAGTGAAAGGCTTCCTTGCCTTCCGTCATCATGTCACAACAAGCCAGAACTGAAACTGCAGCTGCACACTGCACAAACCAGCTTGTCTGAGCAACAGTTCAAAAGTCCAGTCAACGAAACATCCCATCATACCAAATCTGAGACACACCCAAAATAAGTAGATGCAGACATCACATTTTGTGAGAAAGCTTTGCATGTTCAGGAATGGATACTTTATTTTCTGTTTATGTGCATTTTAAGATGGAAACATACAATATTGCACATCCACACTTAATTTGGTGCTTGGAAAAAAAAAAAAACTATTGCAAAGTAAGATCATCCTTATGGGTGAATGGGTCTACTGTATACGTTTTCTTTTCATGTAAACAGGTAATCCAGTCAGAGGTTCTTGGCAGACATATTTGTTGTCCTCTTCAGAGGACTCTCCAGAATAAGTGATAGATTCAAGTGTTGAATTGTTCATTGATCGTTGAAAGCCATTCTTAGCTTATAGAAAGGGTTTAAAGGCCTAAAACTTTATGTGCATGTAAAAACAGCCACAATCACATTTTATGTTCAAGACATCGTACAAACTGACAGTTTTTCCTAACATACACACATCCGGGAAAACCAGCAAGTAATGGCTCAACAGGGTCTGTAAACTTCATCCTTTCCCTGTGGTCCATTCTGCTCTAGACTGAAGATCAAACACTCCCGGATATTTATGTGATGCAGTGTCATAAGGAAAGAAAAGGCCTATTCAGTCAGTCTTGAGTGTTTGCATTGTCACAACGTCAAATGTGGACACTTCTGAGGCTTAGCTTGTAATCTGGTTACGGTGACATGATGGTCTTAGTACCAGGATGCTGCAGCAGGGGGGTCAGTGTGTTCTTTGAGGGGTGTGTTGCCGTCCACAGTGTATCCCAAGCGGAGCCACTATTTTTGGGTTGAGAAAGGGCACCACTAGCGGCCTTTGTTCTTTTTGGCATTTGCCTGCGGAAGACACACACACACACACACATATATATACACATATATATATATATATAAACACATATATATATATATATATATATATATATATATATATATATATATATATATATATATTCATATTCATTTAATATTTGCCCCACGCATGCCATTTAACAGAAATCCCTTGTTTATATAACATTCTTACAAAATGGATGGACATGATCAAGTGGTAGTTAGATAAAAGTATGTGGGATTGATTGCTGTTAAGGACCAATGGAGTTCACTTTGCAAAAACCTGAGCAACCCTGAGCCTAAATTTGTGGGTAAAAAATGCCAGGCTAGCTGGATGATCAATTTTACATGCCTTTGGAGATCCTGAAATGAGGTCTTGTTGGGTAAAGGGCGGAGCATTGAAATGTTTGATAAATATCTGGTGTGTCTCATTCTGTGTTTGCCAAAAGAGTTCACACAAAATCACCGTGGCTTAGTTCGTTTTTAAAGAATGGCCCCATTTTGGAAGCGGAGGTGTCGTCAAGTCATTGACAGGGTCGTTACTTTCCCCAACAAGTGATGTACCAGATCGTTGTTGTTATCGCTAAAATGGAGTGTTCTGACGAAGGTAAAAAAAAAAAAAAAATGGGCCAACATGGATTTTTATTTGAGCAACAAAGGGGCACTGATTCTGAATCTGGATATGAAAATGGTCATCAGCACGAACTTGCACTGGATAATCTAAAAGAAAATTGACTAAACTACTTTTAAGTAACTTAAATGAACAAGTTACCCGAATATCACCCATAAACATTAGTGCCTTGATCAAGAATTGTGCGTTCTAACACTCCTGATCGGCTGCCTACCCAGTAAGTTGTGATAAGGCAGTACAGATGACCGTACCCTCTTGTTGAAATGTGATCAAGGCACTTAATTGCCTTGCTGTTGTGCTGTTTAAAGCTGGATAGTCTCTACTTTAATGTGGTTCCAGCCTGACTTGTGTGAAAAGTTAAATCCATCACCCAAGCCCCCCGGCCCTCTTTTTCCAATCCTTATTATGGTGCTATGCAGCCACCTTTCCGACTCTACGTTACGGCTCAGCCTCCAGGAGCCACGAAGAAGAAAATATCTCAGATGCAAGCATTCTTATCAGCTTGCTCTAATGAAGCCAGTGTAACCAAAGTAGGGTTGGATGCAATTTTTTCTGATGAACCATAAATATTTTTCCTTCAGCACTCCAGACGTACACTACGTCAACTTCATTGCTCAGAATAATGCATTTTTCTCACTGCCTATGCTCGAAAAGTGTGCCTTGCTGACATGCTGCTTGTATTAACAACATGTCTGTGAACAGAGGAGCTCGTTTATAAAAAGAAAGTTAAATTTATAGCCATTCACTTTTCTGAGCCCTCTGATAAAGAGATTTTAAAAGGCGACTAGTGAATTTTATCTTCATTTCACACTAAGAAACAGATAATATGAGCAAAATAAACAAAATGTCCTAATTTCCCTCTGATTCATATTATCAAACTATGGGCTCAGCTTTAGTTTGCATTCCTCTTAGAATGTGAAAACATGTTGGGTCTGGTTTCTGTCCATCAAGACAGAACCACCACCTTGAGATCACACACATGTTCTGTCCTGCCGTTTGTCAACTGGAGCTCACACGCACGTTTCTACTGCGCACCTCTTGAATTCAGACCTAATGTCTTATTCAGATGGTGCCAGCAGGTGCGTTTCCCATCAGAGCACGCAGTAAGCACAGAGGCAGAATCTTTACGACGTCACGGCCCACAGGCTGAAAAGACAACTTGTCTCCTGAGTGACTCTTGTGTTTTCTCACTCACTCCGTGTAGCTTTTGATTTTCGTTCATGCAGGAATAGCAGCAGTCAGCTCAGCTAACCCATTAAGCAATTTAACTAAATGCTAAGGGTGCTACCAAAGCCGCAAAAAATAATACTGACTATGTAATTACAAGTGCATTAAAACTAGTGTTTACCATAACCTCTTAATATTCAAAAGCTAACATATTTCTATATAGAGCATTTGCCTGTTAATATTACTACAAATGATAACATCATACTGTAGGTTGAGGGCCAGTTATTCATGTGGCCCTAGACAAAATAAAATAACCAAAATTGTCTTTAGCACATAGGAGAATAGGAAAAAATGAAAACCAAAAGAAGATTACGAAACAAAGCAGGGTCAACCATTTAGCGTATGGTTATATTGACAAATTGTTTCTGCGCAATTAGCCTTAACCTGCTCACACCTTATCCCTACATAAAATTACATTACGAAAAAAAAAAAAAAAAAGGGGGGGGGGTACCTTGCTGCCCGATTTGAGTGTGTCGATCTCTTCTCTCTGTTTGCTCAGCGTCTCGTTCATGCTACACAAATGATCACTCATCATGCTCAGCTGGTCTTCATAACTCCTCTTGGTCGTGCTCAGTTCATCCTGTGTGCCAAAAGACAATTTCAACCGAGGGAGCAATCAAGTAGTCTGTGGTGATTTTTTTGGGGGTGTGGGGGGCTTTTCATACCTGCAGGTGTGTGATGTTCTGATTGGCTCGTTTCATCTCCTCGACAAAAGCCTCACGTGATTTCTCTGCAATGGCTAATCTCTTGGCCAAAGCGCGACACTAGAAAGATAAAGTGATTGCAATATTTTTTTAAATGCAAATTTATACCTGCATGCTTTTTCTGAAAGAAACAGTGAAAAGGTAAAAGCATAGTTTAAACTAAGGACATTTTATCATCTCTGAGAGACAAAAAAAAAAAAAAATCACAATGTAAAACAAGAACCTTTTTCTTCCTGCCCAGTGTTAAACAATGTATCCAATGAGACAACACAAATTAAAAATAATTGTATATATTTGACTATTATTATATGTTTGACTATTTTCCTTCAACTAAAGTGTGTGCAAAATATTTATTACAGTAACTTTGTGTGATATCAAGGACTAAGCACAATTCTCTTTAATGGAATATGCTCCGCTTCATAAACTCCTTGTAATGGTAGGATGTACGTTGACAATGCTAGTTCAAGGCTTGTTTGCTTAAAAAGTACCAAACAGTGGGCTGCATTTTGTGGAAGGCATGAAATGGCAACACTCACATCAGCATCATTTGCAAAATTAAATGTATTAAAGTATGTAGTCTACAAATGTCAGTGTGTTGCTAACTGCAGCTAAAACATTAACCAAAAAAGTGTTAAAAGTGTGAGACGGTTGAGAGTTTCTGTAATGATAAAATTTGTGGACGACAGACAATTTTTTCCCTCAGTCCTAGGAGCCATTATGATTCTGTGATGGCAAAAGTTATCGTGGGGACTAATACCAGTGGTAAGTTCAGGCTGGCACTCATTTTGACCCCAGAATTGAGGAAAAATAACTTCAAAACTACCCATGCATTGGACAAAAATGTGCAAGCAAAAAACTAGGATTTTTCGTTTTTCGTTCCTTTTAGGACAAAAGAGGGCCACATGGTGATAGTGCATACTGGTCGTCCTCTGCTCCCTGTCCTTCAAATATTTTGAAAAACAAAACTATACTACGATAAACGAAGGTTTGTTATGTCTGATGTTTTACACCTCCTCTGTAAGAATCACTGCTGAGTCACATTCCTTACTCATTTAATGCCAGCCATAAAAAAAATAAAAATAAAAAAAAAACGAGAACCTGCCGGCCAATTTCAAGCGTGATGGAGTTTTACGCTTCTGTAAGAAGCACCGCTAAGTTGAATTACCTTGTTAACTCTTTTATTGCCAAACAAAATTTACCCAATCTTTTTTAAACTAATTCCTATAAAATAAACAAATAAAAAACAATATAGTTGAGGTCGGCGCTCCTTGGTAGTATTTGTGGTGATGTCCTTTTGTGACAATAATGCCCAAGGTAATAGCTAAAAGAAGCTTATTTACTCAAAAACATTGAAGTTGTTTTACATTAACTTTCACATGAAGGTCTCACCTCAGAATGAAAGTGCACTGCTTTGCTGTCTGACATTTGAAGCTGAGTGGTGAGCTCTCCCACTCTAGTCATGTAGTGAGTCTTTATCAGCTGCTCCCTGGACTCCTCATCTCCAACCTGCAAACCGCACGCAACATCCTGTAAATGTTACACTACATTTTTCCATGAGGAAAACGCTGCTTTGAACATTTTTTATGTAAATACATGGCCACTCACATTCTCTGCAATGGGTACGGTGCATAACATGCCAACCTGGAGAGAGGAGACATAAACACAGCTGTTGAGCAAACAGCAAAAGTTTACGCATAGTCGACCCGGCCAATTCTAGATATTAAGAAGACTGTGAACCCCTACAACTGTATTATTGTATTGTGCTGTCTCAGCACATTGGATGTCTGATTTTTAGCTCACAAAAAGAGTGTGGGAACGCCGACAATGACAATATTTTTTACAGAAAGTCCAACCATTAGGAGAAACATTTCCCCACAAGATAAAAGTAAGAAGTGACCGTACCAGGCTGGTGCACATAGTTTCTTTCGCAGCAGTTTTCAGAGCAGACTCCACTTCCTCATGATTCTGTGTCAGCGAGCTAACCGCAGTTGTCTGTGAGCTCTGATCTGCCCCCAGCGCGATGGCGAGTTGCGCTTCCAGATCTGAAATTCGCTGGTTCTCCTTTTCCAGCCGCACCTTACCCAGCTGAGCTTCCAGGAGCCAGTGTTCTTTTTCCTGCTCCAGACGTGCAATCTTCTCCTGACTCTGCTGCACCTGCAGGAGGCCAGTGGGGGAAAAATAATAAGTGAAACTCAGGGAGGTAAGCACAGCAATAAAGAAACAGGCAAAAAAAAAAAATCAAACTAACAAAATACACTATCTAACTAGCCTGTTCTCTTTTGCAGCAGTTTCAAAAACTCTGACATACTGTTGTCAACCATAGTAAAATTTCCATCTCAGCCTAATACAATAGTCAAAAAACTCCTCATTCAAACAATTTACAATTTATGTAAAGAATCGGCATCATACCTGTTGCGTGAGACCTTCTCTACTCTCAGTGGAGCTTGTGAGGATCCGGCGATTGGCCAGCGCTTCACTGTATGGAACAGACTGTGGCCGTGGCTAAACGCCAGCAGCGACAACAAATAATTTTTGACATAAGTGGATAAAGAAAATGGATGGATGGATCTCATGACAAACTACCGACGCAAAATCTAAGTGATGAAACAACATTTCTAAATACAGTTCTCTACTGATTACCATAATAGTATGTTCAAGTTCTTTAACCTATTGAAAAGAGGCGGTGCTGGGAATACTTACCCTTTGTATAGAATGGATGTAAGCAGCTGCTCTCTTTTTGTTGGAAAGCATAATCTCAGCCTGTAAGGGGTTAAGTGATGCTGCGTTTCCTCTGGGGCCATAGCCAGATGATGTGAAGAAATACAAGTTGTTGCTGAAAAATGTGGCAAGCTGCAAGAAACCACAAATCTTAAGCCCCGTAAAATTTGACCCTAAGCAGCTACTTGAGATAGAAGGCAACAGTGATAAATAAAATAAATGCAGTGAGGATTTCTCCTGCAGCGGTGCTCAATTTCAAATTGCTCCCTTCACTCATCCTGTGCCAGCATGTGCCCAAGCCATTGCATTAGGCCTCCCATCAGACACATCTTTATTCAAAAAGAGAAATCATTTATCAGTAACTGTAGAAGGGGAGCAGCTGCAAAAACTGTGATTTTGAGAGTAACATTGACAATTTAACTGCTGGCCACCTGAGTTCTTCATATGGTGGTAATTTAGCATCTTAACACTACTGCTGTCAAATGTAGACTGTGTATGAGAAGGCTAAATGTGTGGTGTGAATGAAGGTTCATGAAATCATGAACCTGGCTACTGATCGCCCCCTATTGGCCATACCTTTCCTGTACTGTTGGTCAGTGAGCCAAGGGAGCCCAATAGACACTCTGTGGTGGTGAAGAGTTTTTGTGTGGTGGTGGGGAGCTCCTGCTCTAAGCTGGCCTTCTGGTTGTAGTGCTTTGACATTTCTACACACACACACACATACGTGCAGAAGAGTAAGAAGAGCAAGAGAGGTATCTCTACTGTCAGCGTTTTGAAATATTTTGAAATGAACGCAGTAGAGGAATGAACATGTTTGGTAAGTGTTAATAAAACCTACCAAGCAATGGCATGATAAGAACTGTTTATTGTATAATTGTCAGATTGCGGTGCAGTAAAAAGAACCACCATGTTAAAAGGCAAATTCTGTGGACCTAGAATAACTATTGTTGTCCCATAAAGAAACAGAACCTTTGAAAAATGATGGTTTCTGTCACGTATGAAGTGAAAATAAGGATTGGGTGTCACAGTAACACACTAGATGAGTGCCTCTCAAATTTGGTGCATAGATGTTCACAACAGTAACTCTTAACTTTATTTCCAATGATGTACCCCTTGATTATTTTATATTTTCAACCAAATCCCCCAAATCAGAGCAAGTACTTGTTAATCAAAAATAAATAAATAAATGAAGGGAAGTGCTGTGCCATCCGTGTATGGTTTAATAAACCTTCGAACTACATTTGGAATGGTATTTCTAAGCGTATTTCCTTCAGAAACTCCAGACAATAAATCAGGCAAATCATCGGTGTTATTATTGCCTGGCTTATCTGCTGTAAATTTACATCACTACAGACAAAGTGCATCCTCAAAAAAAAAAACCTACCTAGATAAAGCCACATAAAATTTAGCAAAGGAGGCATTACAACACAATTTTGCAAAAAGTAGTTTAATGTTCTGATTAATTTGCTCTTAATTTGAAAAGAACAATGTTAAGTTCCTGCCATGGCATGACAAACGTAAAAAGGTAGAACCACATTGCTTTTCCAAAATGAAGCAGTGGGATGTCCTTGAATCGGCAAGTTTACCTCTACCAGGATTTTCAAAACCAAAATTCCTGAGGCTCAAACAATGAATGGTTGTGGCAGTTATTTGACTCAAATTGTTGTTAAAAGACAGTCATGAAGCTGAAACGGCTGCTTTACCTTTAACAACGTCATGAAGCGTGTGCAAGCATGCAGCTAATTGGGTGAAGACGGCAGTGGTGCTACTTTGCGGCATACCATTTTGACGGACATCTACGACAAAAAGCACATATTGCATGCATTTAAAAAAAATGCAATGGACAAAATTGTATAACAGATTTGCACAATTCATATCAACCTACTGGGGAAAGTCAACAGGGTAATGTAGCTCTGTAATTTTTCAAAAACTATAGTCATTCTCTTCACGTCATTTTGGAGTTCCTGGTTCTTCACTCTTAGGGCAGCAGTACAAAGTGGTGTATTGCACTCCTCCTCTAAGCTGGGAGAAAAAGACAATTAAGAAAAAAAATATGCTCCTCCACTCGCTGCCTTTATCGCACACGTGCAAGAACACTGCTGACCTTTTTAGTTGATAAGGGAGAAGTTTTTGAAGGAAATGTGTATACGTGGAGAAAATGTCACTGACGTTTTTCAGCTTGTCCACAGTCTCCTAAAAGTCAAGAACAGGATAAAGACATTCTGACAGACTACAAAGGAAGAGGACACATCATGTCTATTCAAGAACCTCTCACCAGCACTGTGACAGTGTCCTCCGTGATGCTTTGGTGTAATTGTAGAAAACTTTCCTCTAGGGGGCGCACATACACCGCATTCTCATGCAGATACTGAGAGAACTGGAAGAGGACGAAGTTAATGACCATTATTAGCCGTTCGTTTTGAAATTCCCACGCAGTCTATGTTGTGTGCTCACTATTCTACTGACCTTCTGATTCAAAGGAGAAATAGACTCAATGGAAGAGTCCAGTGGATAGATATGGACTCTCTGCTCTGTGTATGAATGGAAGTTCAGCAAACCAACCACAAGGTCCTGAATGAAGCTCAAGGCTTGACCAGCCACATCCCGGGCTTTTAGCTGAATTTAGAAAGAAATACGATTCGAGCATGTAAAAATGTTCAAAAAACACCGTTAATGTTAATCAAAATAGAATAAATGGTGTATTGCAGATGAGAACTACACACCCACCTGATGTCTTCGATTGTGTGCCGGCACATTTAGACTGTTGTAGTCACTAAATTCTGGAGGATTGGAGGGACAAGGAAGATGTGTCAATTCAGCTGTGCAGCAAGAGGGACCCTGCTTATGACAGCACTGACATGAGCTTGCGCAGCCATATAAAAGAATACATTGTCACAAGGCAAAAAATAAAATGATACATTTCCTAGACCATTAACTTAGGGTAGTAATCCACTTCAGCATGTTTAACTTGACAAATTCCGTTTATTAACTGAAAAGCTATCTGGCAGAATACTGCCACAATAACACAATAGTAATAATAATAATAATAATAATAATAATATAATATTCACAATAACACAAGTGAGTGCAGAATACTCACTGGTGTCGTTAAAGGGCACTTTCTCCTGTATGACACTGCTGCTCTGTTTCAGTTGTCTGTTGAGTTCTGCCTGGCATTGTCTTAACTGCTGCTGACTGCACACAAAAAAGTGCAGCAGAACAATGTCGGTCAACCAGGGCTAAACTGTAAATCATTGATACAAGTTACAAAAAAAGGAGAAAAAAAGTAAGGGTACCACTCCTCCGTTCGCAATCGACAATCTTTACCCTCCCGCTCCAGAGTTTGTGTTTTGACCTGAAAAAGGTGGAATACACACAAATATATTCAATAAGGGTGGGAATATTTGACTGTCTCATGATTTGATTAATTTCTGATGGTCTATCACTGATTCAAAATGAATTTTTCATTCAAGATATTTTTGTATTTGAAATAATTTGATTAATAATGATTTGTTAGATGTTCAAAGAATTGTCATGATCTACTCCGGTCTGCTTTGCAAAATAATAACAAATTGAAACATGAAAAAGTCCTTTTCTTACATTTCAAGTATTGAATTGTAATCGGCGGACCTCTTACGGTCAAGTATGTTTACATTACTTTACATTAATGTAATTTACATTACATTACTTTAGTTTTGGCTCATCCTGACCTCCAATCGTGCCTTGTCACTCTGCAGCCTCTCGATGGTTTCTGTGTACTTGGCAGTGAGTCTATCCACGATGCTCTGGTGGTGTTGAGAGTCTCGCTCCAACTCCTCTAAACGGGCCCTCATCTCAGCCTCCTGCCTCTTATGCTGCTTATCTGCCTCGTAAAACTAAATAACAAAGAGGACGAAAACAAATGCACACACTCCTCAGCATTCTCTACCTCAAGAATGTAAAATATTGTTTATTACTTGAATGTGAAGCCTCTCATTTTCTTCAATCTTTTTCTGGAGGTCCTCATCAAAAACACTTTGGGTGCGCACACTGTGGTGTGAGGGAGAATCTCCTTTATTCTGAAGGTGGAAAAACAAGAGACTTTAATCATTGTCTTCCAAATGCATGTGCACAATTTGGACATAAATATTCTAATTCAAGCTACTCATCACAAAACATATCCTGCATCGATTCCAATACTATACTCACAATTACCTTCCCCCTTTTGCCCTTAGCTTCACTCGAAGCCAGTTCCTCTTGAAGAAGTTCTACTCTCTTTGCCAGCTGCTGGTTCCGAAAGCTGAGGCTGTCCATTTCCTGGTCCTGCTTCCTCAGGCTCTGATCTCTCTGCTTCAGTTGCTCCTGAACACAAGAATAAAAAAAAAAAAAAAAAAGTAGTGGTAGTGCAAACATTATTAGCATGAGGTGTAACAATTATTGAAAGACTAACAGACACGAGTGGTAAGTATCAAGTGATATATATCTCTTGCCGTCTTGCTGGAGCTCTGTGTGAAAGAGGCTTTTGTTGGACATTGCAATGAGGACAAAATAACTGTGGTAAATATTTAGCATGCAATTAAAAAAAATGTACAGTGGGGGTCTGTAATTTCTTTCAATAGTCACTTTACTTTGAGGGAAGCCGAGTTGGCCTGCTCATCGACAACTGCTTTCTTCAGAACCTGGTTCTGGGCACGCAACTGTGAAAATATATACAATAGGGGTTATACATGTATCAAAACGGCAACTGTAAAGATTCAGTGAATTGGATTGCTAATTCTTAGTGGATATTCATTTTGACAAATTGTTTAAATCCATAAACTACAAGCAAGACTGTAAGTGAGAGATAACTATATAGTCAGCACTTCCTCAATGAGATATTGTGATTCATCAACTGGGAAATCAGTCAAACAGGAAACAGCAACACTGACCAATGACCATGCAGTCAGCATGGAACAACATGGAATCAAAAGGGCACTTAAGAGTTAAAGAAAAAACGATATTAGTGACACTTTTTACCAGTTTGACTTTTTTAAAAAAAAAAAGTGAATAATCACATGACTTTGCGTGCCTTTAAATATAAAAATGCCAAGACACCAAAATATGCATTAATGAAAACGAGTACTGTCAAATATTTTAATATTACAATAAATGTAAAAGATTTAAGGTGTTGTAATGTGCTAATAAAACCCACACACTCACTTATCATAAGTGACTAAAACATTTTTTGTACGACCCAAAATAAACAAGTTTTCGTTAATTTTTCGACGACAAATTGATGTACTTAAATAATCACGATATTAATTCAATATCATCATTTACCAGTTTTGCATGCCTGAAAGTATTAGCACAAATAACGAACAATTAGATCACGTTCCTTCACGTTTTGGAAAACACTAGCGGGTTTGTCATAAAACCTGTACGTGGTGCAATTGATTCCAACAGCACTGTAACGAGGTAGTACATACATGTGCACGTTGAAGGTTACAAAAAACGCTTTATGATGTGCACGTTATATGTCGCTGCCCTCACTATGAGGATGGCTTGAAAACCATTTTTTTCGCACTGACCACACATGGTGAAAAGCAAAATCACGTTGTAAATAGGCGATAAATGTAAATAGGCGATAAAGTAAAATCACATTCTAGGATCCAAACTGTGAGTCGTAATTGATATGAAAGGTTATTTTACCTTGGAGTACTCCTGCGCCAATCTGCTGTACTTGGTCTGCAGATCCGTGACATTAGCCATAGTTACTCAAAAATTTGAAACGCCGAGCGATATTCCCTTATTCTGTGTACGAAGTGATTCCCAATGAACTTTAGCAAAACTCTCCAGTGATCTTGATGTACGCTACGAGTGATAATCCTCGCTAGCTCAGGTTAGCAAGCCCCCAATTGTTACGTTCTTCCGAGCTGCTTACAATAAATCAGTGGCAGGACGTACATCGCTAAAGAGCAAGAGTCGTAGTTTCCGGGAAACGTAAATGCTGGTAGTCGTGGAAATTTCGAAACGATGCAAAAGCGGATGTTAACCGAACTTGAAAGCGTCGTGTTGAAGTTAGCATTATCAACGATGACAGGGCGCAGCGTTCTAACTAGTTAGCAAAGTAGCAATACACAACCCGGTGATGCAAAAGATCACATCGATAACGCCTCTGCGTAGTAATCCTACAATATTCTCCACGGGTGCTGGCAACTTGGAGGAGTAACTGTTGTTACATTGGTGAACAAAGGCTTGACAAGCCAGTCATCATCTACAATACTTTCTTTTTATTATCATTCCTCGGCGATCCAGCCTAGCACAAGCTGAAGGGTCAGAGTTCAAAGAAAAGCAGTATCCCTGAGCAACTCTCCTAAGTGCGCCCTCTTGCGGTTGGAGGCATTTAGTGAACCCCCAAATCAAATTAAAAAATAAATAATAATAATAATAATAATAATAATAATAATAATAATAATAATAATAATAATAATAATAATAGTAATATAAAACATTATAAATCGGAAACCAAACAAACAAACAAAAATCATAAATAGGCCTCAAAAACGAAACAAAAAAGCATTTGACAACCGTATATCTCAAGCCAAAAGGTCGACTTAAAAGCTAATTAATATCTTGAGATGATTGAAATGAACGGCATGGTGAAAGACTGGTTAGCACGTCCGTCTCACAGGTCAGAGGTAACGGTTCGATTCGGCCCTGTGTGAGGTTTGTAATTATCTCCCAGTACCCGCATGGGTTTCCTCCCTCAAACGCCAAAATGATGGCTTTGTATTTGTGCCACTATCGAGCGACAGTGGCACAAATATAATGCCATGGATAAACGGCTATGGAAAATGGATGGATCGAGATGAATAAATGTAGCAATTTAGTTTACCGTCTCCTCCTTTTCTTTCCCATTGATATTGTCTCTGAAGGAACGTACCAATGCTGTGCTTACATTCCGTCTGTCAAATTCTCATTTTAGTTTGCAAATCACGATTTGTTTGGCCAAAGTATTTCATTTCATGGTTTAGCTGAACACAACTGGAGTGAAGTCCAGTACGAAAATATGAGAAGGAGCAAGGCACACTCTTCCTTGCAGCATTGAAGTGTGTTGATATTTGCCCAAACAAATCTGTAAATGTCGGGTAAATGCATATTGTATAATCCCAGTCAGAATGAGTACAGTATTATGTTAATACAAAGTGCTTGCTGGCCCTAGGGAGCATGATTTATCCCAAATTGCTCTGGATATCTTTCATTAATTGACCTAATTCCTCTTACAATTGGTTTTATGGCATTGATTAACTTTTCCAATCAAGAATTCTAGAAGAGAGGGTGTTTTTGAACATTTCAAAATAATTGAATAATTATCTGACCTCATTTTGACTAGAAGTAAAATGTCATATTGCTAATGCAGCCAATACCCAAATCCTTGACGATTCATTTTCCCTAATCCATCATATAGTAATCTCTTTATGTAGCCACTACATGTGAATAGTTCTACTATTTAAAACATTTACATAAAGAAGTGGATAGTCTCCGCCAACATGAGAAGCATCCTTTGCCACTTGTGTACGTAGAAAACTCACACACTCTGCAGCCAGTGGCTCCAGCTTTGTCTGGTTGCCTGGCAACTGTCGGCGTGGCGTGGTTGCTAAGGCCATGTGGGAAGGAGGGGAGGAGATGCTGCTCTGATTTCCAGCTGAATTGAGGCAGTCAGTAGGGAGAAGCCCCCACCTCCCCACTTCCAGTCCACACACAGGACTCTATTGAACAATAGTGCAGCGCCAATGGGCCCGAGGCTGCTCGGTCACACAAGCTCTTGTTCAGGGTCACCACTGTGCTGTCCGTCAGTCCTCTATGGTAAATTAACTTTGAGCAAAGAGTATGTTTAGGACATATGATTTTGTGGGCATCTCTGGCATGGCCTACGCTGATATGAGATGCAATTCTGGCAGCCTGCCATGTAGGAAGACTGAAAAGACAAGTAGGGAGAAGAGGGCAGTGTGGCAGAGGAGTGACACAAGCGGTGCTGATCACAGATTGTGCAGTCAAAACACGACTAGAACAGCCAGACCTGGTGGGAAATATTTGCCAGCTGTGACATGCTAATGTCAAAACTGAAGCTGCCACATGAATGGGTAGTTACAGTTGAATAATGGGCTGTGATTAGTTTATACGAGCACAGAGCAGGTGGTAACATTGACCAGAAATGTAACACATGTATATTAACATGCTAGCACTGCAAGAGAATTGGAAAAAAAAAGCTCACTCCGATAAAAAGAACAGGTTTTTATTAATAGTTTTGTAATACCATATATAATGCAATTGCATATCTTTGGCGAAAATAAATCTTATAAACATTTTAGCAACAGAGGTTAGCGTACAAAAACCAAATACGTGTCGGTCTGAAAGCCGTGGCAGACACAAAAATGATACTGGGCTGGCAGGGTTTTTTTTAACGTTTCTTTTTTTAACCAATGCAACTTAATCATACCCATACAAGCTGAAACATAATTAAAAAAACCCACATGACCGATATTCAATAAAAACTGACAAGCAACAGAGCAACCAGTGTCATGTGTGGTGTTGGTCTTATGGCAGCTTGACATGTTCGTGTTGTTTTACAAAGAACAACAAAAGCTTCCTTTGACAAGTGCTACAGAGAGATTGAGCAAAAAAAAAAAAAAAATCCCTCTTAATCAGGGTGAGGATTCATTTTGCATTCACAGACCAATTCCACTTTTATAATGAAGAAAATGTTTCATATCCTAGATCACAAAACATGACCCTTTTATGAGAATTTGGGCTGGCCATAATAGCTCTTTGGACTGGATTCCCACTCCTGCTCAAAACGAACTGAGGGTTTGCAACTACATAAGCAGTCTAGAGACTGCATGGGTCAATCAGCTCCAATGTCCAGTGGCAATCACAATAATTCACAATTCTTGGAAGCATGACAGGTGATAGGCAGTAGTTTTCTGTAATTAGCTCAAGTTAAAGGAAAAAAAAACAAAACAACATACACATGACGACAAAATGTAAAATGATTAAATCAGAAATTGTACATTACAAGGAGGAAATGGGACATTTTGCGCCACCCAAGTCATACATAGATTTTGGCAGCATATGGGTTCTGTATGAATATTGATCAACATTATCTATCGAGGCTAACAAAAAGCAAAGAAAATCTGGCAGTCATACTTAAATTTCAAAAATAAAACACCCGCTTAAAGGACAATTGGCAAAAATAATACAACACAACAAAAGGGGAAAAAATAGGGTGTGCTGCTGCGAAATCAAGGCTAGACAAAATACTTCAAGTGAAAAAAGAAATTAAATGTGCTATCGTCATTCCTTTCAGATGACCAGTGTTTGAAAGTGTTTCCACCTGATAAATTAAAATCATAAATAAGGTTGAACAATTAATTTGTTCGTCTTTCACAGCAAAATAAGACCAGTGTATGCAATAATTATTGTACGCCCGCAGCCTAACTATGAAACGGCCAAAATAAACCAAAGGATTGGTTGCGGCACTACACCGCTGAGAATCCGCTCGCACTTTCTGTTAACAGGGTTCAGAAAACCTTGACATCAAGACATGTTTATCTATAATGTGGCAACAGGTTGACATCAGTGGCACATTAAAATGTATGGCACTGACAATGCTTGCAGCTATCAACAGCATACAGTATTGTGGCACTTTCTTTAAATCATGAGATGCTATTGTGAATGTCTGTTTTTTTCATATAGTGAAGTACTTTGGATTTTATAACCCAAATGTGAAATGTGGCTTTAACCTCTAACAGTGAGCTGAATGTAATCTGGAGACAGTAAACACCACATTTAACAGCTTGAGGGGGTTTTTCTACTTCCTTATTTTGTTTTAAGAAGGAAGAGCAGCGAGAGGAACACAAGTGGCCGACCGGAAGCGGAGGCCAATCATGAGAGCAGCCCACATCTTTATAAGGATTCCAGTTATGTGCAACCGTGTCTGCATTGTCACAATAATCATGCTTTAACAGGTTCTACTGAAACTATCTCCCAAAATCAAATGTGCTGTTCACCAGACTTTGATGAGTAATAAACTGCAAAAATGGTGAAAGAACAAGTGTTTTTACCACCTTGCCTACAAGGGTTCATACACAATAAGATAAGCAGCATGGCTACTGTACCTTTTATCCCTGTATGAGACCCTCGTCGCAACTTCAGTTTGGACTGAGGCAAACACTCACTTAACCCCCCCCCCCCCCCCCCCCCCAAAAAAAAAAAAAAAAAAAAAACAAAGCAAAAAATAAAAGCTACAGAGAAACACCCATGCACACAGTGAAGAGGCAGATGTTCTTTTGACCCACCCATCTGTGCCATAAGTGTAAAACACAGTGGCAGCTGAATTTGTTTGACAGACCAAAACACTGAGCAAAGGGGAAGTGGCAAAATTTGCAAGTAATTTTTTTGGCAGTGGCAGAGACAGAGTAAATACTATCCCCACATTTCGCTAATCCTTATGTTGATGGCATGAAAACACAAAAACACCATTTCATTCATCTGCTTAATTGCAGTTGAACTAGCATCGCTGGGTCGGGAAAAGTCACAATATTAAATGGCGTGAAAAAGTTAAGGTTGTGGATTCATTATTGCATCTCTCTCACAAAAGGTGTAGAGCACACGTTTTAAAACCGTGCCGCATTTTTTGATGTTGTTTTTAGCACAAAAGAGGGAAAACTTGTAACACCAGGAGGTTAGAGTTTGTCTGTTACAAACATGCACTCGTTTGCTTCATACACATATTCACTTGGAAGAGGATACAAGTTTGAGAAGGAAGCATGCAACGCCTTGAGTTAGAAAAACCTTTCCAATTGGAAAATCTTGAGTCTCCATCGTCCATTTCGATAGAAGCAGGCGGGTCATTTTGGATCCAGTTCTCCATAGCCCAGACACCCCCCCATATTCTGTGACCACCCCCGAGTTGCAAAAGTCTCTTTATGGCTTTGCGCTCCTGTGTGAACAATACTATTGCCATTTGATTCATTGGACAGATATATCCCAAACAAACAAGGAAAGAGAGGCTCAAAAGGGTGACTATACGAGATGAGATAAGGAGGAGGAGGCACACCGGGACACACGACTGGGGGAGGTCAAAGGTGAGGGTTCACAGGGTCCAGAGCCTGATGATGGGGTATCTTTATTTCCTGTTTAGTTTTGTGCTCTTGACATTGCGTTTGGAGCCCTCAATGCAGCTGCGTATACCGGCAAGGTGCAGCAAGGAACCAGCGGCCTCTTTAAGCTCCTCATCCAGCTCTGGCCTGACTTCACGCTCACGACGCGGCCTTTTGCCGACAGGCCACTTCAGGGCTGGCGGATGGCGCCGTGTTTGGTTGGCGCCTCTCTCATCCCAGAGGTCGGAGTCCTCGTCGCTGTGGAAGCCCTCGCTGCCAGCGCGGCGGGACTGCCTGCGCTCACAGCCTCCTTCATCTAAGGAGGACAGGGAGGATGAGGAAGACCGGGAGGAGCAGCGCTGCAGGGCGACACTGCTGTAGTTGTGGTCCTGCTTTGGATCGCTGCTCACCAGGACTGAGTCGGGTCTGGAGAGGTCTAGCGGACTGTCAGAATTGCCTGTCCAGAGCAGATGTAGCAAAGAGAGATGAGTATCACGCCATGTGAAAAACAGCAATTTCCAGGGTTGCTTTAAGCTTAATGAATTATCAATTCTAATAAGGATTGTGCATTTAAGTGGAGTTGTTTGATCAACTATAGGCAAGACATTGCTGTTTGCGATGTGAATTTTGGATTTAATGCCACATGGAATCGCTAAACTGTGAATCGTGTGCCCGTCGACGGTCCCAAATGTTTATTGTACAAACGTTCATTTGTGTTCAAGAGTGCATGGGTTCAACAGACATAATCCGTGACCCGTGTGAAAACAATCACCGTGGTTTAGACTGCTAATGTTTCGTAGATTGCTCGGTGGAAAAAAATGTGTGCCCAAGGCTGCGTTTTCAGTTAATATCACACGTTCACTGTTGGAGGAGGAGCAAGAAAGTGGGAGTAGTCATGTCAAGTGCGGCAACAACAAAACGTAAGATGCCATCAAGGTCCTACTTTAAGACAACTTCATAATAAAAACACCAATATTACATGAATGTCAAAGCAAAAGTCTTATAAGGCGTTTATTTTGAGTTTTTTTCTGGCATACTGTTTGTGTTCTCATTTACTTGGCATGTTGTTGCGACTGTATCCCACAATATTGGCATGACATTACTTAGCAACCAACATCATCAAACCTTCTTAATCATATTTAATCTATTACTGTAATTAAGGAAGCAAAGAAACCAATCATCAGTTATGATTACATTGTATGGCACAAGTCTACGGTAGCTGCTTAAGTGAGGACGAAACGTATGGCACATTCAAATGCGTTTGAAGTTTTCAAACTCACATAGAAAAAAGTGCTGTACACACATTTTCTCATAGAAAAAAATAACTGTAATATTAATAATAATAATATCGGAAATTTTCTGACCATAATCAGTTTCTGCGTAAATATCAAAAAGTTACAACCTTGAAGTCTGGTGCAGCCTAGACGTGACAAAAATATATATTCTGTTTGAGGTTTATAAGCAGTTGCAGTGGTCATGATAATAATAATAACATTAATAATAGTTAATGATGTAATATTATTTGTTTAATTCAAACTGTGTTACAAGTTGTTTGGATTAACCTCCCAAAATTAGATCCACAAAATTTTAATATTGCCCTCAAATTAAGTCAATCACTCACAAAACTGCTCTGCATATAAAAAGGAAATAATGAATTTTGAGCTTTGACTATAGAGAACGATAACGATCCATGAATAAATTACTTCATTGTTTTAAACAGCTTTGCCCAAAATTTCATAAAATCCAGGTTAATTTGTTGTAATTGACTAGTTAGCAATAGACTAGTTAGTTTAGACAAGGCCTAAATCCACTACATTGCAAATGCCTAACACAAATCATTTTAATAACATTGATAATAATAAAGATGCTTTTTTCAATAATCTATTATTAGCCACGTGCAAAATGTCCTCCGGTCGAAAGACTCAAAGATATACATGATTCCATTTGGAACACAGATGAGGAAGGTGTCCAAATGAATCAGCAGACAAACAAACAAACAAACAAAAAAAAAAAACACTTAGGCAATGAGATGGATGGTATGTGAGGAGGGTGAACAAATGGTGTTGTATTTTCTTACATGGGTCAACGTGGTGCCCTGGGGCAGAGTTTAAGAGCATCATGGCAGTGGCAGCATCAATATCAGACTCTGGAAGAGGAGAGAACATGCATGATGGTCAGTCCTAAGGTATGAGGGGCATGGGAGCAGAGCGTTTCTGTCCCTTTAAATATGCTCAAGCCCTATTTTCACTAAGTAATTGATCTGTACGGTACCATTTTTTAGTGTACCAAGACCGTGCCGTCAGTTGCTGCTCATACCGACAGCTAACTAAATGAACAAAGGAAAAGATAAACCTCTGATGTCCTCAAAAGTTAATTTTCGCGTGACTTGTCCTTGATCAATTTACAGGTTCCTTTGTAAATTGTAATCCCACTAATATGGCTGAGGCAGCAATCGCCATTCCACCAAGGTTTAATAGTTCCTAAAATTACTGTGGGGCAAGATGAGCTCAAAGTGTACCACTTGACACTGAGTGACCCAAAAATGCCGATGGAATGGTTTTGACAAAACGAAACAAAAATCATCAAAACAAAGCAGAGAATAAATTCATGACACTGATAGGGAGAATGCATCCTATTTCAAACCTGACAAAGTGTCTAAAAGCCTCATGGCTCACTTCTGGGGCTCTAAATTATTAATGATTACAGCAAGATTGAGTGCTCCACACTCAGCACCAGCGGAACCTCTGCCTGTTGTCAAGGTTACAAACCTAAGAGGCAGAAAGAGTGGGGAGCTATAGCTGAGGCATCGAATGGACCACATGAGGCATCACTGACTTGAAAGTAATAAATCAAACTAAGAATTGCAGTGGTAAGGGGGGGGGATGCTGGATGTTTTGTGACTGAAATGCACAAAAGCACCACAACAGCAATACAGTCACAAGCACACTAAAACGAAGGCACAAAGCTGTAAAGCATGTGAGTATACAAAGACCGGGAGCTCTGCCTCACCTTTAAATGAGCAACCTTGCAGAAAGAGATGGCGTGGGGATGAGGAGGCACTGCAAGAGATTAAAAAAAGAAAAAAAGAAAACATCAAGCATCATACTTGAATTTGAAAAGCCTGTTTCAAGAACTGCACACTACTAGCACCTATCAAAATGACACCATAAAAAGCATCTTTGATTTCAAAGAACTAAAGCCATTTAACTCAAATTAATGGTCTGATGCTGGCATGAGAACAATTTCCTGCATCGTCACATCCTGTCACAATTTATTGTGCTGAATGAAGAAGGGTCACCTGGGCGGGGAGGCGGGTGGTGTACAGAAGGCATGTGCGGCGGGAAAGTGCTGCTTCTTCAGGGCTTGAATCAGGTTGGGGCGGTATTCTGGGTCCACGCACCAGAGAGAACCTTTTCCATTGGCCTGGAATGATAGTAAAACATGATGAGGCAATGAAGAATCTGTTCTTTTTTTTTTTTTTTTTTTTTGCTTTGTTTTACACTGCTGTCTGCACCCAAATGAGTCTAATGAGAATCAGTTTTCAGTTGTGCAAACTTACTTTGAGATCCTACATAAAATATTTAACCTGTGAGATTTTCAAAGTGTTAAAACTGTTGTGCATGCCATGGTGTACACAACATATGACAGAAAATACGAGAAATGTTTTCATTCATCGGCTGCAACAATTTCAAGTCACAATAACAACCTTCTATCAACACAGACTTCCTTGTTTATCTGCCTTTTGACGGTCCAATCTATGAGTCATATTGAATGGTAATAATTGAATGCCAAATGTCCTATTATTGCAGCATGATCCGCATTCATCATTACTCCTTAAAAAAAACAAAAATAAAAAACACAATGATTGCCTCATTTACACAGCATTTATCCACGTGAGGCCCATCTATTTAGCAAAACTTCCTCCACATGCTGCACACTGCTCCAATGCAAGTGTAAGAATGTGTCTGTTATTGATGTGTGCGGGAGTGTGTTAACTGTCACATTATCTGATGGCGGTGCATTGTTGCCCAGTCTGAGGGAGCAAATGAAGGAGGGTGGAGAATAACCTTGACTCACATTACCAGCCCGTCCCTGATGCAGGAAGAAGGAAATGTCTCCATAGCAACGGAAACCACCAGCCAGTGTCATGTGAAACTGGCGCTGGTCTGTCAGCAGACGAAGTGCTCACACTGTGCACCTGCATGCTGAGTGACTTGCGCTATTCCATGTTGCTACTCGCGGAGTGCTAACCTCCCCCTATCCCCTACTGTGGTGGAAATATATCAAGTCTGAGCCAGGCACAGTCCTGGCACCTTGGGCTCTACCGATCACAAGCCAGAACTCATACAGAAGCTCAATATGGTAAACAATTCTATCCCTACATGGAACTCCAGTCAAAAAAAGTTTGTGTCACAATTTCAAATTGGAGCAACACTGGATATGAACAAATATTCTACTTGTGAGCATGAACTTTGAATGTTCAGCAATTATAATTAGTGTTACGGTATATTGGAAAGATTACATCGAAGGACAACAGCGCATAAGACACATTTTTTAAGAGGGGTTTTTTTGGGGGGGAGGGGCTAATGCTGAAAGTAGGCGAAAATGTTCAGATTTTACACTGCAGCCCACATTGATAGATACATTTAGGAATTGTTCAGCACTCATCTGCTTCAAACTGAAACTGTTTCAATTCAAAATGGCTAAATTACTGAGTTGCCGTTTGAAAGATCCGAATCTAATAAACAACCGACTTCAACCAGGCTTTCTTATCCATCACAGGCAACCATACAGTAGGATAAATTGTTTTATAATATATGACCCATCAATTTTAGTGCTGAAAGCACATACTGTAGAGTTGTTCAAGCAGGCGAAGACTAAATAACTTGTTTGTATTTTGTAGAGTGCCTTAAGCTTTCACTCAAATTTCTAGCGTAGGTCCTACTTAGTTACATGATTTAAAGTAGTAACCTTTGTAGGCATAGCAGTAATGTAATTCCAATCATTTCAACAGGGTCATTGGGTAAATTATTAATGTAAATGATATCCTTAATTGGTGGGGGGATAAACATATAAACGAACTAATGATATAGTTTTGAAGAGCTTTTAACAAACTGTTTTTATAATTAACATTTAGAAAAAAATATGTAAGGAAATTTCAAGTATTTTTAAATACATTGATAAAATAGTTTTTCCAACCTTCACCAACTCAAATTCTGATTCTAACGTTGCATTCCTTATGCATACAAAGTTCACCTTACTGTCTTTGATTGCATTACCTTTGTAACTCTGACGTGGATGGAATTCCAGTCTTATCGCAGTAGAAGATACTATACCGCCATTGGCCATGTGGCAGACCTACGCATGAGCCACATTTTTTTAAAGGATTCGCTGTATACATTATTTTGGTGACTAAAATTTCAAAAACATAATATAACACAAGCATAGTACGATGAGATAAAATTGGAGTGTACTCATTTGCAAGTGTGTAGAATGCAAAGCAGCTTAATGACATACCTTTCCTAAACTCCTTTCGACCTTGCGGAAGCATTTATTCAGGGAGAGATTGTGACGCACTGAATTCTTCCATCCAGTGGGAGCATTGGAAAAATAAGGGAAGTGCTCAAGAATCCAGCCATAGATTTCTTTGACAGGTAATGATTTGCTAGGAGACTGCTCAATGGCCATGTAGATGAGGAGCGAAAAAGAAAAAGGGGGCTTGGACTTCAACGAGTCCCGCTCTCTCCCCCTACTGTGACTCGAGGATGTGGATGAGGATGAAGTTCCCTGGTTGGATCCGTAGTCTCCTTCGATGTCAAAGAGGGGGCTGCCACTGGGTTGTGCTTCCGGACCTCCCAATGTGAAGTTCTGAAGCAGGTTTTCATGGAGCCAGTTGAGGTTGGTGAGTTCTTCATCTTCAGTAGCTCCAGTTCGATCAACGCTGGTCGCAAGGGGACTGGAAGCGCACTCCGCCTCTGGCAGTGTTCCAACTCCACAAACACCTCGGAGCCATGTCCGCTCTTCTTGCATACCCGGAATTTCCGTCTTCTTGTCTGGTGACATCCCAATAATTGGACCCATTAAATCAAAGAGGTCTGGAGAAAAAGGGAAAAATCACATGAAATAGTTTGGACATGATCAGTCAGAAATATAGCTTTTAAAATTGTCAATAAGTCAACACCGTTTGCAACAACCTGGAATACTGGGCAAATGGAGGTCTTTCTGTTGTTTTCAGAATTGTTCCTTAAAGCCACGCATACTGTGGTCTTACTTTTGTGTCTCAAGCCTTTGCCCCTCTACTCCATGCTTGGCTACAACTGAGAGTCTCTTAGCTCTCCACCTCTTGACTTTAGCCAAGGACTTTCAACGAGATCCTCTCAAGCAAGTGAGCGGACTTAAGGCTCCACTCATTGACGCCCACCTCATTTCAGGCAAGACCACGGCCGCTCGTTATGTGTAAATGAGCATGAAACCCGCCGATGACTGTTGGAATCAAATGACTGTCTCAACCTAACGGCGTAAGGCTCTTTACGGGCTGTTCCACATTATGCAAGAATCAAGCCCTAATTTGTCACTTGAAAGATGATGAAAGAGTATGGTCCTTGAAGTCCTCTGTTCTTTTACAACTACAATAGAGGATATTTCACAAGTTAATCTAATTACCATAGGTTTACCAAATTAAGTGAGATGATGGTACGTGCTCATGGGCAACTAGAGGTTTTTTGGACTCAGTTCAAAATTACAGTCAAAATTAGAGCTGTGAGTAAAAAAATAAAATAAAAAAAATAAAGGGGTCTCAGAGGCCTTGCCTCATTGGTGTACTGGCATGTTGAGTTAATGGCAAATAGGATATTGTATTATTTTAATGAAGTACATCAGATTTGAAACCACTTTGATAATAAAAGACATTTTTGAAAAGTCCAAAATTGGCCAAAAATGGCAACATTTCTAAGGAAATTTAAAATAGCCGTAAAGTTCCTTTCTGTTTAGTTTTAAGTAGGGCTACAGTGTCTTCTGTAGGTCTTGGGCAGTTAGATATGCCTCCAAATTTTCAGAGATATATATAGTGAAATATACAATCAGGCTGGTTCATTCAACGTCCGAGGTTCACGCTAAAGAGATTTTTTTTTTTTTTTAACAATAATAAATTGCTAAATATTGTAAATAAGAATGCACTTTCTACACCATAAAGTGCTGAAAGCGCATTACAAAGGCTCAAATCCATAAATTCACACACATATTCATAGACCGATGGAGGCTGCTGCCATGAATGGCACTACCTGTCCCACTTGGAGCAAATTTGGGTTTGGCGTCTTGCTTAAGAGCACTTCAACATGGTCCGGGATAGAAGCCACAACCTACCGGTTGCGAGACAAGAACTCAAGTGCTGACGGATGCCACACAAATAATAGTGATTTTGCAGGTGTGATGTGTGTGCAATTCATGTATTTTCACATATATTTGATAGCATCAAATTCTGTAATTTTTTTCTTGGCAAACAACACGTCGCCACAGCAACAATCATCGATGAATTAAAATGCATTGCTTTTACTACTCATCTTGAACACTTCAAAATGAAGCACAATTTCAGGACAATGCCTTATCAAAATTAAACACACCCAAGACATTTTTTCATTCAAGAGCTTGACCAGTGTATTATAGTATGTGTAACCCTCAAAATAGCTGAGAAGGAAGCAGTAATTTTAATTCCTTTTCATAAACAGCAGCAAAAAAATAAATTAGATTAGTTGTAATAAATTGCCGAAAGGGACCGGTAGGATGAGGCTGACTGTGAATTTTGGCCTGCCCTGAACATTTCTTTAAGTCCCTTATATTAATATGAATACCTACTGTACATTTAAATGCATTCCCTTCAACAAATACAAGTAAGTGCATTGTAAACTGGTGAGGCAAAGTGTACAAAGAGATTACTCTTTGGCTCAGCTCACAACAAGCTTTAAGTCTTGGGTGTCACCATGACAACCATGCCGTCCTCTCAATTAAGAGTAGAAATCTTACAAGGGAGAGTAGGAAAATGAGTGACCCAAGTTGGCTGTTTTCACCATAATACATGCATAGCGGTAGTTGAAATGCTACAAGCACCTGAGTGTGGAGACCAGAAGCCTCTGAGTGTGGCGATATGTGATGCACTGAATGTGGACCAATGTAGCCATGTAAAAGGACATAATCTGTCAGATTCACATATCTTTTTCATTTATGTGACAAGATGGGAATTAGGTCAGACTAAAGAGCGTTTGCCCAGAGAACAGGACGGGAGAGGGCGCATATGCACGCACATGTGAACATACACACCGACACACAAATCAGTCTGTCAAAGTCAGCCAGTGAGAACGAAGGAGAGGGGGCATTAGTGCATTTACTAAATTACCACTTAACCCTCAATGGGGGTGTAGGAATGTACAGCAGATGATCCCAATTGTCTTTTGTTTTTGTTTTTAAGTTGAGTTGTGGGTTATTCCTGCTTTGAGTACTTAGTGATTTTGATACCTCAGCCAAGTAGGTTATAGTTTCACCAGCATTAGATTCATCGATTGAATCTGTGCAAATAGCCGTTTACAGTTGGTGAAGCATCAACCTGTATTATTTATAAAGATGGATAAGTACACCTTCAAGGATGCTGCCATTTAGCTTTGATAAGATGGATGGAAGAATCCATGACTTGATGACCTCATCATTTGTTGTTGTACTTTTTTAGTTACATTGAACTAAAAAGAATATAAAATATAATAAAAATCCATTTGAACAAATTTGTCCAATGTCTTTATGAATTATTGTACAATATTGAAATCACATCTAATCTAGTAGGTAGGATCTTATTACCGTATGATTTGTTCACTAGCACCTAGATAAAATTTGGGATCGGGATAGGGATAAAAGATAACCACGACATTTATCAAACTTGAATAACAAGTATGTATACAACACAGTGTGTCTGTGGGCCATGAGAATTGTCCAAGCCTGTGAGAAAATCTCAACTCTGGAGACCAAATAAGAAAACAAAGGTACATTCACATGAGAGGTGCTACTCTGAATTATTTCTCAAACATAGGGGGTACCAAGCATAAAGGGTATGAAGTAAATAGCATTCACTCTTCTAAACCATTCTGAGTGAAAGCAGCAGAGTTTCTAGGTTACATATTCACTTGTATTCATGTATACACATTCACTTACATATTCACTGACTACTAAACTAATGAGGTTGAGTCCAAAGGACATATGTGGAATAGACACAAAAATTAAAGGAATTGGACCCACAAATTAAATATGATGAGATAATCAACAACGGTACCCTGATTGAGACTTCTCTTTCCAGTCTAATCATGTCATGATTGTGTTTTCCAAAACATTCCAATGACAGACATTAAAGTGACAGTCAAGCACATAGCACAGGTCTGGCATGAAAATTGTGACTGCCTTCCGTTCCCATTTGTTTTTACTGGAGCCTAAAGTCATTTTCTTCATCTTAAAATTACGGCATAGACAACAAGACTGTGGACAAATGTTCCCATTCTGTTTCTTGGGGAGGAAATGAATACTGACTTAACAGTCAGCACACTGATTAAACCTAAAGCACAAGAGGGCACCAACCACTTTCCATCTTCGTCCTGGCCTCCCAGCTGAACCCCTGGTAGCAGTGAATGGCTGTTCCCTCCAAAAGGACTGCCATTAGAAGATGAACTGAAGCAAGCTAAATTTAATAGCAGAAAATGTCTACATCCAGCCAAAAGGCGGGAAATGTTTTAGCACTATAGCAGCTAGCTGATCAATTACCAGTGATTTTTTTCATAACTGTGCTCCAAAGGTAAGAATTCAATGAGTAATGGTCTATGAGTGGAGCCAATGAGATGGACCTGCCTGTTGACTCCAGCTCACCGTTGAAAATACACCAAAGCCAGAATGGCTCTAACCCGATGGCTCATCTGCAAGTTAAAATAGTCCTGCACGCCATGAGCCGCATCATATTCATGTGCAAACAGGCAGGGACAAACAGCAGGTGCCGAGGCAATTTCCCCCCCTCCCCTTTCAAACCGCTCTTTTATCCCGTTAAGCACTTAGCCTATTCAAAAATGACACAAAGACACAGATAGCTTTAAGTGGTAGATCGAGCCATTGATGTGTCACATAGGTACAGCAGAATGTAAACGAGAGCGCAGGGCCGCGTCGGCGATGATCTCAGGCATTGGATCTGACTTTCAGTAATCAGTTGCCACGGCAGCGTGCGTGGCGAGTGAAGCAGTTGCGCTCCTGTCTGTGCATGAAGAGAGAGCTGATGCGGGGAGATCAATATAGGCGGAAACTGCTGAGGCCAGCAGTCTCGCGCTGTTCTCCACAAAACCTGTCTGACAAAGAGGAGCGGGAAAGGCCGCAGTCAACCTGGATGATATGACGTTATCACTAAGTTCCAGTGAGTGCTTACTTAACTTAAAGTTGCTGTTTATATAGAACATAGGATTTTAGAGAAACACATAATTTCAGAACCGATCTTTTCATTTTTACACTATTGAACCGCACCCTGCTCACAGCCATTAACTGAACCAGTTGACACAAACCAGTTACACCTCTTGGTACACAAAGGTGTGTCGAAAAACCCCAATGGCTGTTATTTGAAACCCGGCATGTGATGTTTCTGACTACGATGTAAATTAAAACCTGAATAAAAGACAAAAGCAATAAGTGAAATGGTATAACTGTTAACACTATTCAATTAAGAAACAATCTACTAACTTAATTAAAACAATCTACTCAGTGAGAGCGTTTAGAGTGAATGAAAAAGCTTTCAAAAAAAGTATTCCTCCCTTCGTGTTTCTAATCTCTCAGTATTCACATCACAGTTACAGACGACCAGGAGGGAAGGAAACACCTCCTGCCTGTTGAGGAAGTCCACTTTCAAAGAGCACTCACAGTTGGGCCAGCCCTACATCACAGAGTGAACAAGCGCAACAAGAGGCCAAACGTTTGCACAGTGGTAGCAAACACCAAAGCCTGTAAATGACGCACAGGCAAATAAAATAACGCCGAAAAAGATTTGAGTTGGGTACAGACATTGACTTCATAGTTTCAGACTGCTTTTTGCCTCTAATCAGAGGTTAGTTTTCCAAAGTACGGACCTGCCTCCCAGCAAACAAACTGAAACCTTATCTTGAGGGTCATGTGCCTGCCATGTCAAACCCCTCCTCCCACCACAACCTCGTATACTTCCAAATACCACAAACGGCAAGCATTGCCATACTATTTTCTTTTGGGATGTTGTCAGTAAAGGTGCATACCATTCAACAAATGTTAGGTTTTAACACGTTTGTAGTCTACTTGTTTGCATTATGGCTACAACTACCGATTATTTACCGATATCAGTAATTTTTCAACTATTTGGCCGAATAATCAATTAATTGGATTAGAAAAATATTTGGCATGCATTTATTTCAAAGTCATTATTTCAAACGGACAATAAATAGTTATGATTCGGATTGATAACAGTTGCTAAGTAATGGTGAGAAGTAAGAAAATAGCAAAATATGTTTATTGCTGTTTTCCAAAGTAAAAGCATGTTATTTTACTTTGATCTAGAATTAGGCAAATCACTCTGCTATAGAAATCTCATTGTTGCTGTCAAGAGGCTGAAATACTGAACATTTAGACAATTTAAATAAAAAGTATCAAAATGATTAATCAATTATCAAAAATAATTACTCACAAATTTTATGATCAATTAATTGTTGATTAATCGTTGCAACTGTAATTAGCATGTTTTGGTTTAGAGAATGAGCATGAAGGTTACTAAGTGTAGATCACAACACATTAATAATGCACTGTAAAATGTACTACAGACAAAACTTTTTTTTTTTCAATTTCACTTAAATGTCAAATGGAATTTTTTGCTTGTGTTGTGAAAATAATAACTTAATACCGCAGTAAAGTGCACCATTTTTTCTTGAGCTGGATTTATCATTGTAGGAATTTTTTAAAAATTGACTTTTAAATCTGATTAATGTGTACCATATACAACTGGGGGCACCAAATCCAGTCCTCTGGGGCACATCTACAACATGTTTTTGGTGTAACGCTGCACCGGTACACCTGATATAATGATCAGGATCTCAGGCTTTTGCAGAGCTTCCTGATGGGCTGATCATATGAATAAGGTGTGTTGGGGGTTTGATATATCCAAAACAAGCTTGATATGTGCACTCAAATATCGGAGTTGGTGACCTCTTATTTAAAGCATTTGTATTTTAAATATTTACTCTCTCTTTTTTTTTTTTTTTTTATTATTGACGGCTCTTCATGTATACAGTTCCATTACTCGTTTCGATAACACCCAGTTCATCTCCAGAAGTCCTCAAAAAGAGTACTTTGCACAAAAGCTCCCCAAGACCTACCTGGGTATAGTCATAGCACTGTCAATTAAACAAACCTGTTAATTATGCCAACGGTGATGAGACAAAGACCATTGTGTTTTTCTCCTTCTCTACTACTCAATCAAAAAAACAGTCACATCACTGCTGTCAGTGAGGCGTGTCCTAATCAGCAGTCTTGCGTTCGCCAGTCAGAAAGGAGTGGGAGCAGAGGAGGAGGTGCTCCTGACAATCAAGTTATATGTGCATAACTAATGCAAGAACTCTGGTAAACTATAAATTGAAAAGCTTTAGTAAAATATTCTTCTCTATGGTGAATTTTTGTTTCCAATGCCAAAGACTATATAGTTAAAAGGTTGAATTTCACATTACAGAACTCATCAACACTGAAATTTAAAGCGACTCTGCCGCCTTGGGTCTATGATCAGTTCTTTGGTTTTGTATTGACAATAAATCTCTTAAATCTCAAAATCAGTTCGGACACACCACGGTTAAAAAAAATAGTTCCTTTTACAGTGAACGATAACTTGCGCAATTGTCTGACTTCAGAAACGGAGGTACAACTGGTTGAGTTTAGCGTTTAACATGAAGCTTAAATCATGACATCAGAATTGTGGTTTTCCAGTGAGTCTTGATTGCAAAGGTGTTAAAAACCTGGTAAGCTTTCAAATTCAGAGCAACCACTATACTTTTTTCACAGACCAGGCCATGATGCTTTATGAGACACTAAATAAATAAGTAAATAGGAGGGACATACAAAATGAGCATGCCGTTAAGTGTATGAAATGTTAAATTATTTTCCTTATACACTTTTTAAATCTAGAAGGATTTCCTCCAATACAATTTGAAGTGGTCAAATCTTTCTCGCAAATTACATTGTATTCAGAAAAACAGCTTGGCAGTTCATTAGATGACTTGTATGTACAACACTACAGACTGGGCTAACTAAACTGAATGAAAAGTATTTGTTTTGTAACAAATCTAAAACTCCAGTCAGTCACACGCCTAAAAAGCACATGGTAGATTTTCGAGGACGCAACCTTACATTTACTTTGGGTCAGAGTACACAATACTATGTGATAAGACTGATTACATGGCCACACCACAAGTTATAACTGTAGTTTCTAAACCACATTAGCTTCAATAGGAACAACAAATAGTTTCAGTTTAGAGTTTGTTATTTTACTAATTGCTATACTGTATTTGATACATTGAGCATGGTATATTAATTGTGCCAAATGCAAGACGATATCAATAGTAGTATCTACATTTTGAAAATGGGAGTCTTAGCTGGTCACATTTCTTCACTGTTAGCAGACATCCTCAGAGGTGCACATTTGCAGCACTAATGGACTAAAATGGAGTAACTGCTAGGAAGAATGATACCAATAAGTATTCAAAGTTGTAGTAATGAAGTGTGGTTTTCACAAAAGGTTACAGTGGAGATATGTTTGTTACAGCTGAATTGAACACAGTGTTCTGTTAGAAATATGTCCCCAACAATGGGTGCTCTGTAATACCGCAGTCTCAACACAAATACAAAACGTGACTGACTATAATCCAATTCAATTCTGCTCAAAATCAGTACGGTCTGGACTTTTCCCTAATCTAATGAACTGTATTCAGCAAATGGACCCTTACCACCCCCCCCCTCAACTTAGGCTATGAGGTTAGCAAAAGGTTTCAAAGAGATCCTCCATTTTACAGATTTAAAAATAATCTAAAAAAAAAATCTTTGAATCAGCCAGGACATCATGACAATTTTCCAACTTTTTTTTCATCTTAAAAACCATAACATTGCAATTATGTGATTTGTCAGCACTCAGCACAGACTAAAATAGACAGAACATTGTTCAATGAATTGGCCAATAAAGGGCAGCTACCATATCAAGAGTATGCCAATCAAAATGATGGTTATGTACTGCTGACAGATGCTTCAAATATTTAAGGAAATTACAGAATCATTATGTATGATTTAATTCAATACATATGATTTCATTCAACACTAATTGCCAATAAAGCAAATCATAGAATGCTCGATATCGACACTAAAAAATTGCGCATAAATTGCGCTACCTCCCGAGGTCATAAAGAGCCAATCATAGCACTCAGTAATAGTGACACGCCAGCACTCTTTCATTCAAATGGTTTGGTTACATCAGCAGCTTACTTACATATCACAGAGCATGAAATTGATGACATACTCAGATATTATTTTAAATTGTGACCAATATCCCAGAGTGTAAACTGTTCTATAAAATTAACAAACAACAACATTGAAACCCCTACTTTGTCATGTCAGTCATCACTTTGAACAATCGAAAGGATTTTCATCGTGCAGTCACACACATTACTTTTTATTCATTTGAGGAGATTAATTAGTTTTGTCACTGCTAATAATACATATATTATTTGTTCCATAATGAACCAATAAGAAATAACGATTGCGATGAAAAAAAACAAAAAACAAATGGATTTAAAAAAAATCTGTTTCTAAGAAAACACTGTCCAATATGAATTGCACTGAATAATCCATTCAGTTTTTCATTCTTTAAAAGCAGATGTTTATTATTTCATCAAATCTCATTTTACATTTGGATACCCATTGGCAAAGCATACATCAAATCCTAGTAATTTAAATGTTGATGAATTTATCATGGGGAAATGATTGGAGAGCATCTATGTACTTTCAATGTCAAACAACTAAAAATTTTGTGTAGGTTTTTATTTGTGTTTCCATTTAAGATTTAAACTCAAAGCAACCATTCAGCTCCTGTGGGTTCTCCTTAAAGAATGCCTTCACAGATATTAATGCCATTTAGCATCAGCAAAAACAAACTTGCGGAGTCCTATTTATAGTAACGAATGTCAGTAAAGTTAGCAGGCTCTTGGTTATTCTGGGGGGGTGGGGGGGGGGGGGGGGGGGGCAAGAGTCGTAACCCTGCAAAGGCCTCGTGTAATACATGCAAGGACTACAAACAACAAAGAACACAACGGATGGTTGTGGCCATAGAAACCCTGGCTGTAAAGTAATGGCAGATTGATAACATCAGCTTTTTGTAAACATCTACCTTTACCACTCTTTGTCTGACATTCAATTTAATTCAAGTTCTTTAATATCATTAAGGCGTAAGTAAGTCAGGTTTTTTTCTCCAAACACAGAAAAATCCGTACTGTTGAAGGGAAATGTATGATGACTCCTGCTAGTTTAGTAAATAAATGACAGAAGAAGAAATGTGTACCGTTTCATCAGTATTGTATTTGTACTGAACTGGCTATTTTGCAACTGCAACAATTAATGGCATTTTCAAAAACAGCAGTATCTTTCAAGTGCCCAATGTTGTCAATCTTGGCTCGTGTTCTGCATCAATTGTAACCATACAGTTGTGGTCCTACCGGAATTCACCGTTTGATATTTTGTTCACGTATACATTAGACTGAAATAAGGTATCACTACTGTTAACTCGAAACGCTGTGAGTTTAAAGTTTAGTTGCGAAAATTAACAGCTAGCAAGGAAAGCCAAAAACGGTTGATAAACTTGGAGATGGATGAATCACCGCCGCATGCAGTCACACAACGAGGAATATGAAGTTACGTACAGTGACGTGTACGATTGCACAATACTTCCCGACAAACTGGACTCGTTACCGAGCAACTTGACACCGCTTACCACCTTTTCGGTGAGCTTTACCAGTAGCGAATGCGTTAAGTTCCATTCGTTAGCTCACCCAGTACAGCAGACAAGAAGCGAAGTAGCCTTAGCAGACGCTCGGTAGGTCAGTGAGGGTAAATCCAACGCTAGCGTTAGCATTGTACAACTTTAAGCAGTCAGTCGATTTTACGTCGATAAACGAAACAGCGAAGAATAAACAGTGGCATGTGTTTAGAATAAAATGCCGGACACTTGAATACTTGATCTTAGAAACAAGAGAGGAAGTAACGTTAGCTAGCTGCCACATGCTGTCGCGCATTATGCCATGCTGGCCGCTCTGAGCAAAGTCACTTGACCACGTTTACTTTCAGCCTGTTCCCTAACACGCGCCTCGCAAACATAAGCCAAACACACACGCACTTAAAATAACAACGAAAATGGGAAAGGAGGGTGTAATACTCACAATCATGTACGGCGTGTCTCGGGGCGGTGTGTTTAAAGACACGACAGGACGCGGTTTATTCGGAGGTCTGCCACGCACAATGTCAGAGATCAGATCAGCAGCTGCTTCCTCCATGCACGCAGCGCGCGGATCACACAGCGCGCAGCAACGCTACCAAACCCCTAGCCGTCGTCATGGCAACACAGCCACTCCAGCCAATCACAGCCCCTCCCCTCCTATCTCCCCTGGCAACTGCCGCAGCGAAGGGGCTCCACCAGCGCGCACGCTATCCTATTTTACATCACCAAATGGGCTTTCACTTTTTGGGGGGCATCTCCTTCTACCATAGCAAAATAAATTGAAACATAGAGGTATAATTATTCCTTCAATAATGCACTGTCGACAGTGACGTAGACGCCGGAAGGATAGTTAGAGGACGTTTAAACGGAATGTTGTTTGGGCTATACACAAACACCTCCGGGCGGGGAGAGGATGTGTCACCACACCCACCATCGTGGACCCTAAACAGGGCCCCACCTAAAATAAACCGTGATACAGTTCTCAGGAGCTGACCAGACTAGCCAACACGCTTACTATACTGCTCACATGCTGCGTGATACTAAAACAAAAATCTGTCAAGGTTCATCTCATAATTTTTTTAGCGATATAACTGACACTGTACTGTATAATACAATGATTCTGAATTGGCTATACAGGATCAGGATTCTGTAACTAATTACAGAACTTTTAATTTTAAAAAGACGATAACCAATCCAAATCGATCCGATCAGATGGACCAATACATCGACAAAAAATATGTTAATGAAAGTCAAATCCCATTATTCGCATTATTGGGACTGACACAGACGAACAACCATTCAGACTCACAAAAACACCTAAGGGCAATTTGCAGCATCTAATTCACTTACTTTGCTTGTTCTTGGTAATGTGCGAGGAAACCGGAGTACCCAGGGAAAACCCAATGAGACACATGTGGGTCTTTGGGTTTTCTCCGGGTACTCCTGGGAGAAACACACACTCCACACATGGACTTCCACAGTTTCTCTGGGTTCTTGGAAATATACTTTAAACTTGGCTTATATGTGACAATTCCTACGCAACTGAAGCTTATTATGTTCAATAAAAAAGGTTTGTACAATCAAAGTATGCCTTATGGTGGCACTTAAAAAGCTCCCAAGTTACAAAGTTCGACAGGTTGCACTCATTCAGACAGTTAACTAGATATGACATTTGTATTTTTCTTACTTCACACAACATGCATCGCAACAATCTATACATCAAATTATTGACATTTTAGCCCAAAAGTGTCAGAAAAGGGCATCCTTTTTTTTCTTTTTTAAATGTCTACTTAGATATCTGTGGAACGCAGCTTGGCTATCTGTGGAGTGCAGCTTTACTGGCTAAAAGTTACTTCACACCAAACTGTAACTTTCACATACTGGTGATACAGTGTGCAACCTTTTTCCTTTTTCATAAGCATACCATAGTATCTCTCTATGGTCGGATCTAATAGGTTCCCTGTGTGCCTTTATTGTGCATGAGCCCACATACCAGTCATGCAGTCATGGAGTATGCACTGTCTGTCGTTGATGCACACGTTTCTTTGGCCTTGTTTTAACTTGCCAAACAGGTTTCTCTGTGTTTGTTGTATGCTACAGCAAATAATTGACTTGAAATATTTGTTTTCATCACCGGGTATCAGACCTGTCAGTGAAGTAATTTTTAATGGCTGGCGATTTGAAACAGGTACATATCGCATATAGAAATAGTTAAGGGTGAGCTAAGCGTTTTTATTGTCATGTTATAACCATTCATGTTTTTAAGGCCTATGCTGACATCATTTCCTTGCGCAACAAAGCTATTCTTAGGGACAGCAAGCTGCGTAGACTGTGTCCCATTTTCCCTCCCAGCGTCACTGTCAGGGATGAAGTTGCAAAGCTAGTGAGGGAGACAGAGGAATAGCATTAATCACCAGGGAAACTGTTGATAGAGGATGCCTTGAAAAGACAGAACCATTAGCTGATGTGCCTAAAATGGTGCTAATCTGATTGTTAAACGGTTAGGCTAAAACAACATGCCCCATTACCTACCATCAGAAATGTTAAGCATAACGGTAGTGGAGCACATATCCTGGGTTGTATAACATATGCAGCACTCTGGGTCCTACAGTTAAAAAAAAAACAAACAAATTAAAAAAAAAAAAAAAAACTCTTTATAACAGAGGAGTTTAGCCGAGAGCCAAATTAAGTCAAGTGAAAATGTGTGAGGCCACTTCCGTTATCTTTTGCTATATATTTTCACAATGCTCATTTCTCGTCACCAAGTCGTAGTTTACATGGTCCGTCTGGTAGCCCTTCCAGAATTGAATTCCTTGTTGTTTCATGGTTTAGTGAAATGATAATGAATAATAATTGGCATAAATACCATTCAATAATTGGAGTTCATTGTCCGACCCCCTAACCTCCTTGGTCGGCAAAGTTGGGGGGAACAAGTTTATGCCTTGTTCGTCCCTGGCCACCAGGCCATGCAATTGACATGAATCTCGTGGTTTGTTCAAGGAGACAGAGCATATTTTTGAACACACTTCAGGTGAGATGTATACAGTAAAAGCTTTTTTGTACATGTGCATTATCTAATGTGGTTAAGCCTCTCCAGGCAGGCGTTGCAAATTTGCAACAATAATATGAGAGTTCCCTAGGTATTCCACATTAATATTGATTGAGGCAAGTTTGAAAAAAAAAAACAAAAAACTTATTTTGAGCCTGAAAGGGTTAACTGTGCTTGTCAGGCCACAAATGATTAATTTTAGGCCAGAGGCTACGGCCCAGCAGAAATTTGAACACAGTCCACATTACGCCCTCGTGCCAGACTTTGCTCATGTCCACTTTTATGTGAAACATCTTAAAAGTTTTCTGTTAAGCTCAAAGTGGTTGAACACAATTAAGAGTAACCATATCTTTCATATAAAAGGGAGTGGGGTGAAGCAGTGCAGGATTACAGACTTTGAGAGGAGTTCATATGAGGCAGTAAAAGTGAGGGGATGAACAATGAGGAATGGAATCTACCCTATCCTGTAGAGTAGTGACTGAGCATGAATGAGGGCGCGGTGTGCTTTGCAAGCCGGCCTATGGTGGCAGAGTGGTCAGGAGCCCCGCTGCTTTAATGGTCCATAAATCTGTGTGGGCTGGCTGCTCTGATGCTGCCCCAGTGAGACCCTCTCAGGCGGAAAATGAATCAGACCATTTTTACGGAGCGCCAAGTGTTGAGCCTCTTGCCCTCTCTTACTGCCAGCGAGGCGATAAGAGGCGCTGCACACACGCGCTACTCAATTTCAGCAGGTCTGGAGCTCATAAACCTGTCTACCAGTGACAAACCTTGTTTGTATACTGCACTATATTCCCTCTGTCCTCTTGCCTTTGTTGCACGGTCTCTATTTTCTTTTTTTTTCCTTCTCCTTTCAGGAAGCTTTGGGATGGGAACACTGCAGTTGACACTTGGTGCCCAGTCCGCCTAATCTCATTTGCTAAAGACTCCTGCCCCAACATGAAGGTGCAAGCGAGGGTAGAAGGCTATTACAGCTATTACAAAATATTTAAATAACTGAATACAATTCAAGGAACACCCATTGGCAAACTTGTACCCTCAATGACCCTGTTGAGGGTGGAGGACTGGTCCACTGTTCAACAGCCAGGACAGAAAGGACCCTGCTCCTCATGAATCTTGGATTCAACATCCCGATGGACCCTCCTCCCCAGAATGTCTGGCTTGAACTTACAAGGGAAGCTCAAGTATGTGATACTCCTTGAGATGGAACGTAGTCTGGTATAAACAACAAAGTTTGTGATCGTATGGCCTTAGACTACGGCCACCAGATTTTCATAAGTTAAAACCTGAACAATACAATTTAGTTGAAAATCAAGACCAGAAACAATTTATAACTGATCGTCAACGATGACTATTGGTTGTGTTAGTAATTTAGCTAATATGATCTGGGTTGACAGTTCAACAGCGCTTAATTCAATGCACTCCCCCATATCTAACCTTTGTTGCTTGGTTTTTGGTCCTTGCATATAATTACCCCCCCAAAAATTGTATCAACTGCAACTTGAGTTGTCATACAGATTTTCTGACTATGTTGTGTCAAATAAATTGTAAAATGTTACCCCTGGAAAGTGTTAACATACTACAGTTGTCATTGCTGTTTGATGTATTGAATGGGTATTTTTTTTAAATATTTGAGATGTCCTCTGTGAGTGGTCATTAAAAACACAAGTATGAACACGATAACTTTTTTTCCCTAAAACCTTGTTTATAAACCTGAAAATCAAACAATCGAACAAATGTGTTATTGTTCAGACTGTATGTTGCAAAGGTGGAAGCATGCTTGCCAGAAATGCTTAGTTCACTTACGGCTTGACTACGTTTAGCATGAATCTTAAACACAGAAGCAGGACCTAGTTTGTTTGCCAGTACATATATTGCAAACGTGAACACAAACGTGAAAATGAAAGTAAATGGGAAGGAATTCAATCACTGAATTCCTATCTAATCGGTTTATCATATTAATCACTTATCACGATCACACTTATCACAACTGTGTGACACACACACACACATCTGCTGACCGGACAAAAAAAAAAAAAAAAAGAATGCCGGGATGGAATTGCCGTAAAAGTAGGAAAAAAACCAATGGGGTAGGCAAAATGCACTGCGACGCAGGGCACAAGGCTCAAAACAGGTACTGTGTTGGTGAAACAGGACATATGGGTCACCCTTTCTAAGGACACTTGCGCAGGACTGTATGAACAACAGCTGTCTTTACTCCTCCTTGCGACTTCATTTTTATTGCCATCATTGCACATCCCTAACAACATCAACACACCACCATTAAAAAAAAAAAAAATCATATTCAACCACTGATTATGGATGCTATGAAAGCGCTGGTCAATTTAGCTGTCATTGTACAATATGGCATAGGTTTACATCGTTATTGCTAGCTTCTAACACAGCAAATATCAAGACAATGTGAGTTTTTAATCCAGGGATGTCCAAAGTCTGTCCTCGAGGGCCGCTGTCCTGCATGTTTTCCAGGTTTCTTTTCCTGACACACCTGATTCAAATGATCAGGATCGTTATCAGGTTTCTGCTGAGCTTGCTGATGAGCTGATCATTTGAATCAGGTGTTTCAGGAAAAGAAACCTGGAAAACATGTAGGACAGCGGCCCTCGAGGACCAACTTTGGACACCCCTGTTTTAATCAATCTATAAAAGCTGACATATTTCAAGAAGAATATTGAGGTTGACATTACATTAGTATTTTGTGTAATTACAATAAATGTTCCATCTAGTCAGTAGTCACTTACAATACCTAATAAAAGGGCTTCCATCTTCCATTCTAGTGGTTGATATGACCACAACTTGCTGTTTTTGTGGAAAACTAAAATTCAAAACTTATTAAAAGATTTAAAAAAAAAAACACTTTAATGACACCAGAGTTCTGTCTTTCAAAACAGACTGGATTAGATGAATCATTTGCACAGCTATAGATTGAAGCAGAAATGTTTGTCAATCAAACCGTCCATCCATTTTCTAGAGCCGCTCATCCTCAAAAGGTGCAGTCTTGCTGGTGTCTATCCCAGCTGACTTTGGGCAGTATACAATCATTCAAGCACCCAATCACACCTAAGGACAATTTAGCATGTCCAATACACCCACCATGCATGTTTTTTGGAGTATGGGAAGAAGCCAGAGTACCTGGAGAGAACCCACGCAGGCTTGGGAGAACATGCATCCACAAAGGAAGGCTGGAGCAAGGTGGATTTGAACTCGGGTCCCAGAACTGTGAGGCGGACGTACTAAACACTGCTCCACCGAGCAGCCCTTTCAAATCATTTTGAATCAAAAATTAATCTTGAATCTAATTGTAGACCCAAAAATCAGAACTGAATCCAATCGTGAGGAATTCAAAGATTCCCACCTCTAATAGCTCTTTGTCTATATAAATTAGAGCCATGGTGTAGGCAATTGTGTATAGCACGCAAAGGTATTCATGCAGAAACAAAAAATGTACACCGCGATCACTTTTGCGTAATTACATTGTATAGTCACAGTGGCTGCAAAATTATTAGCACTGTACTTAGATTTAACTAAAGATGAGGCTTTACCCAAGATAACTGTAAACCTGCCTGGGCCTACTTGCTTGAGTCAGATGTTAAATGAGCGTCCAACATCATTTTATCTCTGCAACAATGTATCCTAATTGTATACTCACAAGCTTAGAAGTGTGATCTTTGCTGTGAATGTAGTGTATATATTACCCTCCCAAACTAACTGTTCGAGTGAACCAGGTGTGGTCAATTTGTTTCAAATGCAACACTTGCTTTGTTCTTGAGGTTTCGTTCCCTGGAGGTTGGCTCTCCCACCTTTGCCTGCAGTCGTCCTTGGTTGAAGAGCGTGTTTGCCTACAGAAGTCTTTGTTTGACAATCCTTTCTGTTAACCCAGTTTTATGAATTGTGTCAGCACTTGCTGATTGTCTGTTATCTGTCAAGAGATAAGTGCCTTCTTTCAGGCGCCGGCAATAAAGTGCTCATGTGGAGGGCAGCGGAATGATCCTTTCAATAGTCAAACAAATATCCTGCAATTCTGTATTGATTCTGTTTATTCAGGTTACAGCGGGAACATGCTGTATTACTGAGTGAGCACATGTATCTATTTGTTCCTTTGGTGGATTAAGCATGCTATCATTACGGTGAGTAAATTAAATTTAACAAGGGCTTAATTGAAAACAAATCCAACACTTAAATGACCTCTAACTAGCTGCGTAGAGGCTGATTATATGTTTTTTTTTTTACAATTTTACTATGTAACTGATAATCAGTTGCTAGGAAAGCATTTCAAATGGAACCCTCAAACACCTTTCTGCAAAGCACAAAATGAACAGTTGGCTTCACAACATTGAGTATGTTTTGTCTTCAGTTGTGCCGTCATGCATACCACTCTACCTTTATCAAACATGCTATTAGAGCTTTTTTTTTGTAAAGTTAAATTTACCATTTATCAGACTGATAACTCTCACATGCTTTCCATTTCCACGCGCTTCTTCTGCTCATGAACTTGCCTAACCACGCAAACAGAAGCCTATCAAGCTAAGTCAAACAGAATGACAGCATATCAGTGTCCTCTTCAGGGTATAAGTGACCTTTGTTTTGCAACCCCCCAAAAATGCAAGCACAAGAAGCCCGAAAAACAATCTAATCAGATATAAAAAAACAATTTAATCAGAGAAAAAAACAACAACAAAATCCCCCATCTAATCAGCATACAGAAAGCACAAAATTAGAGATTAAAAATGAGATTCACATGAATTAACAAAAAAAAGAAATAACTATGACTGTAATTAATTGCAATCAGTTAATTTCACACTCATAGCATTCTTCTTGTTAACTAGAGTACATTAAACTAGCCATACAGTACAGTACATAAAATTTGGCTGATATTAATTTCGGAAAAAATAGTCAAGTCCAACAAACTCCACGATTTACATGTTCTCCTGTGTATTTCACTGATTACAGGCTAAGGGAAGCAATCAATACACTGTAAGTGATTGTACTCTTTACAAAGACAGTGATTTCTACAATTTGATTAGAACAAGCGAAGGCTTCTTTTTTGACCCACTCACTGTTTTTTCAGTCATCTTTTTCTGGTCATCTTTTTATTTCATCACCGCAAGTGTGTCGCTTTTCTCTCTTTATAGAGCATTGCTATCTTGTTGAATTTTTAAGCACACTGAAACAGATCTGACAGTACATGCAGGGGTGATTGAATGAACCCATTGATCCCTGGCCGCTCTATTGCCAAACCAAATTTGGTTATTGGCCCTTAATGACTGCTCCTTACAGACAAATGAACACTTGCAGTCAATTAACAGTGCAGCAGCCATATGAAGGAAAAAAGAACCCACATCTCACACGAAGCCTTCAGTTTAAAATGCTTCATCAACGATGCCAAAGTCATGATGTCTGCAAGACATCTGGCTGATGGTTTAATTGTCACAACAAAACGACATCAAAAGCTTTTGTTCTTTTGACACCCGCATAGATTTGCAGAGCTTCCACCCTTCCTCGGCCACAAACACACTGTATCTTTGTGAACAATCGTGGTCTTATGCCCAGCAGCGTTAGCTGGCACTGCCAATGTTATGCCTTGCTAATGTTTCTGCAACATTATAAAGTATTCATGCACGTAAGTTCAGAGTTTTAACTGCTTGTGGTAATTGGTTAATCAGAAAAAGTATTCTAACTTTTATGTAGAGCCTCAATTAATAATGCAGCTGTGAACGCCACAGATGAATCCACAACCATTTGTTGTGAACATACTGTTTACCCTTTATGGGCCACTTTACTGTATGCAGTACATTTAGGTTCAACCCCAAAACAGCCACTTTGTTCAGCTTCTCCGGAGGAATCCAAAGGCCAGCACTATGTCTATTGGCTGGGGTCAAAATCTCTCCAGTGTTTCCTAGGTTGTTGCCCTCCCGGTGGGACATGCCTGGAACACCTTACTGGAGAAGAGGCCAGGAGGCATCTAACCAGATGCCCGAGCCACCTCAACTGACTCCTCAAATGCCACAGGGGAATCCACAACCATTTGTCGCTTCTCAACAATAAACATTCTTTTGAATATCTTGCGTTGAATCAAACTGCAAAGCAATTCATTTGTTTTTGCTTGGAAAAACAATGATCAGTGTTTTTGCTTATATCATTCTGCGACATGGAGTAGCACGTTGAAGACCGGTTAGTTCGTCCACCTCAAAATTTGGATGTCACGTGTTCGTTTCCAGCTCCGGCCTTCCAGTGTGGAATTTGCATGATCTCCCCATGCCTGCATGTTTTTTTTTTTTTTTTTTTTTATACTTTCCAAAAACATGCATGGACTTATATCGGGCACTCTAAATTGTCCATCCATCCATTTGCTATAGTCGCTTATCATCACAATCAATTCTTATAAGTATCTTTGGTTGGAGCCCTATTGTGCTACATAAATATCTATATCATAGTTTGATATATGAGTTAGATTTCCCTCGCCTTTGTAAAGTGCCCAAAATGTTCAGGTAAATCAGAGTGAATCTTAAGATCATAAAACCTAACCTCTGAAATGGTTCACTTTTACACTGATCAAATTGTGAACATACTTATTTGAAGCACTTATATACTGTATTCTAATTATTTGTCCATCATTGCGGTCTTTAAAAAAAAAGAAATACTTTGTTAACTAAATAAAATTAGTTTTAAAAATCAACAGATTAATGATAAGAGAAAAAAATATTTTTAGGAAAAATGCTTTATTGGAATGTAAAATTACCAATATTAGGTGATTAAATGTTGTCCAAATCGCTCAGCAGTAGAAAGATCACTTGCCAATCACAAGGTTGACAAATAAAGATATGAGGGCACAGTGTAAAACCCAAGCAAGCACAAGGAGAAGTGCCAACAGAAAGGCCCAAGCCAATGATGATGTAATCCTAAAAGCATTTTGTTGAGAAGCAACAGTTTTATCCACAGGAGCAATATATCATTAGATTTAAATTGTAGTGAAGTGTCCTGTAATGTTATAAGCAATGTCAGAGAAATCTGACAATTATTTTCTTTGGGCATGAGCTAGGTCATCTACTGTACCTAGCTCATCTGATGACACATGACAACATAAAGTCCTGACGAAGACTGGAATGACAGGCAAAACTGCCAGCAATGTAAAAGACTTTAATAAAATCTAAAAGTTAATATATTCAAAAGAAGATCAAATGAACACTATAGCGGGTGTCTATTTTTTCCCAAGTTTAAGGCACCAAAAATGGTTCAATGCCCTATGGTCATTAATATGGTGACTTGCCTGAAAAATGGCTACAAATGCCACTCTACCAGTTATGTCTCTGCACAGTGCATAAAAAGCGAGTGACCCGATGCCTGAGGGCAAGTGTCTATCCAGCCCGAGACTACAGAGAGCCTGACTGCATGGCTGTAACAGGGCACGCGGCTGTAGACTAGAGAAAGTGGCGCAGTGCCTCCGTGCCTGGCTGAGCACGGGGTAATGAAGCATGGCAGAAAAGAGAGGAAAGGAGTGTGTCTGCAGGGTAGGCATGGCTCTCGTGTTCCTATGCAACCAAGGCGGATGGCTAGGTAATGCAGGACCACCTCTTCGCCATCTTCCCTTTCCCATTCTCTGATCCCGAAATACAAATGTTATCCTGTCATGCAACCCATCACAGATAATTACTTTTCATGAGGGATGACAACAGTATTATCATTTGAAGTTGGTGTGTTGCTTCTAATCATATTATATTAACAGCTCAATAATTACCCCTAGTTAAGTATTAATGTCTAACATTCATCTTTAGGACTGCTTTTCTTTTTTTCCGCGGCTCCAATCAAAGGTCCACTGAGGACAGATATGCTACTGGGTCTGACATGTTGACTTGACGGACAGACTTAAATAGGGAGGATGTAATTCCTCACCTATCCTCGAAATATATTCCATAATTTGGCGAGTATATAATTTGCATACGAATTAATGCATTCCCCAAACCCTTTGAAACAAGGTCAGTGACTTAAGAGGAGGATTAAAAATAACAGTGCTTGCTGACTAAAAAAAACAACTCCCTAGAAATCAGCATCAACGTCTAAAGTGAAAAAGTGTATTATGTTTGGTTAGGGCCTCCCACAGAGTGTATTAAACTACCTCAAAAGACTACCTATTGTGATACCATACGTTTCCTGTGGGCAACAAGTGTGGAGCTATTCTTAGCTGCTGGCCAGGATTTCAGCACGTGCTGCTCTCATTTCTTTGAGGTTGGACAGGATGAGGTGAGTTTCACTCGTGCCAGGTCCCACTGTGTTGTTGTGGGCCATGTCCAGCTGTAGAGACGGTGGGGCCCAACAGCCATCTGTCTCCAACCAGCAGACTCAGGGATCAGGGTGAAAAGGAGATGGGAATGAGATGAGTTTAGGTGGTGGTGGTGATGGGGGGGGGGCTTTGTGTTACCATAAAGCTGTCTTCCTTCTCTCCTAGCAACGGTCTCCCATTTCCTCGGTTTTAGGCGGTATGGTCCTCTTGGTCGGTGTGCATGGCCCCCTCACTCACTCTCTCCTTGTCCTATTTATGGTAATGAGCCATCTGCCCTCTCTGTAACAGCCGCCCAAAAAGAGGAGGGGATGGAAGGAGGGGTCTCTGATGGGCAAGCGTCTGAGACAAAGACGCTTATCCTGTTGTGTCTGACTCTGCCCCAGTGGATGCCGTCGGTTACTAATTCGGATAAATAATGATTAAACAGAAATATGTGTTGTGGACAATGCAAAGTATTTAAAGTGAAGGAATGAATCAAATGATTTATCTGTGTATCTTACACACAAAGTGACAAGATCAAAAATCAGTACACATGAAGTGTTTTACCGCAAAGGCAATGACAAATGTTAGCCCAACAATGTTCCCTCCCCAATCTTGCACATACTGTGGACACAGTTTTGACAACTGAGCCATGCTGCTGTATGGATGTGCCCTGGTGACTTGGTGACATGATAGCGCTGGTCACATCAGCCAATACAGAGCGTTCAATAGACCTCTGTTGCCACTGGATACTAGATTGGTTACCAAGCCAACACATGTGCTGCACTGTCATAACGCAAATAGATTGCTCAAGAAGAAAATGTCTTTTTGCAAGAAAACTGCTCATCTTTTCTCAAGTTTACATGGCTAAATAAAGACTATGTCCTGGTCATCGTAATCGTTGCAACAGTGAGTTCTAACAAATGATTTTAAAGGCATCGCTTGTGTCACACACAAAAATAAAATCTTTCATGCTTAATTTGTTCTCAGCTGACTGCTATCTATAACACGAAGAATGATTTCACAGAGAGGACCATTCCAGTAAAAACAAAGAGAGGCTTTGTATAATACCAGCAGCAAAAATAATATTTCCAGCGAACTCTTGATTCCTGCCTTTACAAGGTCAACCACGGTAACCTTGCCACAAAGCCACAAAGACAAATGCATTGATAGGTCAGTGACCCAAAAGCAGTTATCCTGGTGGAGGCAATGTTAATAAACAAATGAAGACGAGTACAGAGGACCAAATTAGACAATGAAAGATAATGAACGAAAGAAAAAAAATGTTGGAGAAAAAAAACTGTGAGAGCTTACAAGTTTTTTTTCTTCCATGGACCCTGATTGCTCTATACAAAAAAAATCATAGTATTTGATTGGTTGTAATTAAGATGCTCCAATAAGATGGTTACATTTGCAGCTCAGTGGCGTGAGTCATCAGGTGTATAATAATGCAACAATGTAATGTGACAATGTAATGTAATAAAGTAATTAAACAGGCTAATTTTAGATCAAAATTTTTTGTTTTGTTTTTTACTATAATGGTAATAAAGTGACTAGTACAATCGTACACATTAAAATTAATCAGTTATCCGGATTCGTCTTTCATATTCTTGAGCTGACAATAAAATTAAAATGAAATAGGAAATATATTAAAAGTTTTTACCGAGCAGGGTATCATTCCATATATGGAATGCAAAAGAAAGACACGAACTGAGTAAGATGAAGCATCTTCCAGACAATAGCCTCAGTGTGACGAGCTGGCGACAAATACGTTGTTTGTATGGATCACATATACCATGTGACACTCATTCCACTCACAACAGCTGATGAAAAGTGAAAGGAGACATCTAGTGGGCAACCAGCGCACCTGAAATGAGCTAGAGGGAAGAAATAGAGCCACCGGTGTCAGTTAGTGTTTCATTTCCATGTTTATATCTTAATCATACAATAACTCAAGTATCTTACGTAAAAGATTTTTGTAAGATAACACATCCCCTTAAAATGCTATATTTAATATGGTCACAAGTATTTCAATAGATCATCTTTTTAGTTTTAACAGAATAGGTTAAAATAGGTACTCAGTTGCTATGCCACCACGAAATATAGCTTCCAATGTCATCCAGCATTAAAAAACAAACACAAAAACAAATCTAATAGTGTCCTGTGGGCAAGCATAATACAGACTCTAGTTAGAGAGACATAATTAAGTTTCACTCCCTCAAGTAAAATAAACGGGTACATTGAAAACAGCACACTTTAAAAAAGTTTCCAAACTAAAACCTAAAAACAGAAAGTTCAATAACACACCATGAATAAAAGAACGTATACTATGTTATTTAGTGAGTGTCTACTTAGCTCTTGGTTATACTATGCCAGGAGTCACCAACTTTTTTGAAACCGAGGGCGACTTCTTTGGTAGGCTACTGAGTAATACGAAGGGCTACCAGTTTATGTGAAGACATGTTATTGATTTCTCACAATAATTAAGAAACAGCTGTAGTAAATATGTAAATCAAGTTTAAGTGTATGTAATGCATATGTCATATATGAATAATTGTTGGGAAAATTTCCAGAAAATCACAATGTTCTATCACTTGTAAACTGTTTGCAGAACAGGTCTGCGGGCTACTCATTTGATACACGGGGGCTACCCAGTGCCCGCGGGCACCACGTTGGTGACACCTGTACTTTGCCATGTGCTCAGGCTCAAGAGTACCACCTCCAGGAAAACCCGCCCTCGGATTCAATGTAAGCAGACGGTTTTCCCAACTCACCAGTCGACACCTTCCACTAAACAACACGAATTTTGAGCTTGACATGATGGTCAAATCAATAAAATATTCGTAGATTAATGAAAATGTCACTCACATCACATGTCACGTAGCCAAGACATTAAGCAAAACTAAAACCTCTTCCAATTGACTTTGAGACGAGAAGTGGGCTCACTCTGGAGCCGTGGCTTCGAGGGTGCATGGGAGTTCGCCCAGACAAGTCTACATGTGTTTTGTGGACTTGGAGAAGGTGTTCCTCGTGAGGTCTATCAAGGATGCTTCGGGGGTACCATATCCTGATAGGGGCTGTTCGGTGTCTGTACCACCGATGTCAGAGTTAGGTTCGCATTGCTGACAGTAAATCAAATTTGTTTCTAGTGAGGGTTAAGGGTCATTCCAGAATTGGAGGACATTTTGGTTTCAAAATTCAAAATTATTTCTTTCTGCTGCAAATTCATCAGTAGTAGGTAATCGACCATCATAGGCTCGATTAGTACGGCTTACGGATCATTGCTAAACTTTTTGTTACATACATTACAAATGAATAAATACATTTATTCTAATCACAGTAACAGGTTTGCAGGTAACAGGGTTGAAAATGTGCACTAATGTTAGCTTATTCTCAGGAGGAGAAACTATATGTTTAGCTAGCTATAACTGCCATGAGGACAAACTTACTTATGTAAATAAGAAAAAACAAACATTGTCATATTCTGAGTACAGTATATGCATAACAGGTTGTGTCACATAGTGTGAGACATTCAAGTAAGGCTAACTATTTTAGAAAAATATGATCAATAGAATAGAGGACATAGCATTGTTCTAGCTATTCTTTTGGAAAACTGATGATGTCAAGTGTAGCCTATCATGCGATTCACGATTTTCTTCCTCTTCTAACATGTCAAAAAGTTATCTTAACGGGGTTGCATGCATGATTTGGGAAACACATTCCATGAATAACAATTATTATTTGAAATGTTATGTTTATTAAAACAAATGTTCCCACAGATGCAAGAAAAAACAATGAAACAAATAGACAAAAAAAGACATTTAAATTCAATTTGAACAGTTTCAATTGAGATTCAATTTGGTCATTACAGGGTGTGAAACAAGAGAAAATGTCATTTTAGGGAGTACTCCAGACTTATTTAGTATTTTCAAGAATTCTTCTCTTTTTTTAAGATTTGGTCTCAGGACAAGTCAATTTACTCAGAAACTGCATGTTTTAGTATTTTGTATGTACAATATTTAAAATTTGGTGGATGCGACCTAAAGTGTCCTACATTTCCGGAATGACCCCTTTGCCAAGGCTGCCTTTTGCGACTGATTCTGTTCATTACATTTGCGGCCAGAATTTCTAGGAGCAGCGGAAGCATTGAAAGGGTTCAGTTTGGTGGTCTCAGCATCGCATCTCCGCTTTTTGCGTATGATGTGGTGGTGTTGGCTTCTTCAGGTCGTAATCTTAAACACTCACTAGAGTGGTTAGGAGCCGAGTGTGAAGCGGTTGTGATGAGGACCAGCACTCCAAATCTGAGATTATGGTCTTCAGTTGGAAAAACATGACTTGCCTTCTCCAGGTTAGGGATGAGGTCTTGCCCCAAGTGGAGGAGTCTCGGAGAACGAGATCGCAAATAGAAGCGGCCAGAATGAGTTTCCTCTGCAGGGTGTCAGGGCTTTCCCTTAGAGATAGAGTGATAAGCTTGGTCATCCAAGAGCCAATGCTCTTCCACGTTGAGAGGAGCCAGTTGAGGTGGTTCGAGCAACTGGTTAGGATGCCTCCTGGGCGATTCCTTCATGAGGTGTTATGGGTATGTCCCACTGGGAAGAGACCCCAGGGATGAGCCAGGACATGCTGTTGAGACAGTCTCTCGGCTGGCCTGGGAATGTCTGGGGCTCCCCAAGGAGGAGTTGGAAAAAACGGATGGGGAGAGAGAGGGACGTCTGGACTATTCTGCTAATGGTGTTGACCACACGACCCTACCCCAAAATGCAGTAAGTAATAATAATAATAATTTTATGTTATATATTCTGTAAAGCACTCTGTACATGGATGTACATTGGTACAAACTTGAAAAATACATTCAAACGTATTTTTAAGTACATTCCAATGATCTTGTGAACATTTGGAAACATTCTGTACCCGTAAGCCAGGCCAAAGGGCAATTATCATTGATAATATTAATAATAATAACAATAATAATAATAATAATAATAATAATAATAATAATAATAATAATAAAGTTGCACATGCACACATATAGGAGCAAATCCATCCTTTTAACATTGCTGGCTTGCTGGGGCTTATCCCAGCAGTCTTCGGACAAGCAGGCGGGTGATACCCTGGACTAGTTGCCAGTCAGAGACAAACAACCATTCACACTCATAGTCACACTTAAGGGTAATTTGGAGTTTCCAAAACACCTAACGTGGATTTAAATGGAAATGTTATGTTTATGTATTTAACGTTCAGGCTTCAGGTAGGTTTTCACGTATTTGCAAGTACGTTGGAAGTACTTTCAAACTTTCATACTTGAAAAATATGGTGTTTTCAATCTAAAAATGTGTTTACCCCACATTGGCATCTACACGATTCCGTAAAATCCCTTTACGTTGATAATAATTTAATATATACTTTAATTTTATTTGACTACATGAGCACATCGCAGTAGTTCTAGATTTGGCTACGTGAGGTTTTTCTTTGTAACGGCTCAGCAATTCACTTTTGTATTTGGCTGTATTTAAATTGTGGATGTTTACTTCAAAGAACCATTTGTCTTTGAGCAAGGCATCTTACCTTCAGACGGGAGCATCACTTGAGCGTTGGTTTCAACTTGCGTGTAGTTGGTGCAATCGTAATTGAATGTTTGGGCTGGATGTGAGAGGACCATGTGACAAGTAGAGGTTGTCCCATGTGATGCGACTGATTCCTGGTGGACGGTGCTAGTCTGTTATGGCTCCTCCTGCCATAGTTGTTAGGCCGAGACGTAACGCTAGCGCAGGGGACCAGGAATAAGCCGACCAGCGTGCAATTTTCCGGAGTCCGTCGCGGAAGATGACAGATCTCACAATGTTCCTGGAAGAGGTCTCGACAATGCGCTCGACGTCGCCTCTTCTGCTGTGAAGGCTTCGACATTTCTTCCCGATTACCAACACCCCAAATGAACTCCGTCAGAGCAAGTAACGTTAGCAGAAGACCAAGGCGAGTGTCGAGGCCGCGCCCGGTGCAGCCGGAGAGGAACCCCCAAGAAAGAGGTAACCTCAGAATTGACCTGTGAAGCCTTAGCATAGTTCTGCCTTTAGAATAATACAGATGTGTACGTATATTTATTTAATTGCGGGGTGCGTTCGTCACTGTAGTTTCAGATCTACAAAATGTTGGTTGGCGTTTAAACGACAGGTACCATATACCAGGCGTATACGTCGGCTTGTAATGTCAGGAAACGCCGAGGCTTTTGTATTCCGCGTTAGCATTCAGGCCGCGCTTTGTTTTGCTGCATTTTTCCCCCTGCGTGGGCATTAATTAGACATTCCTTGTATGACCGATGTTGAGAAGTGTGTTTTCCCACCGACGAACGTTTGTTGTGACGGTAAAATGACGACCTTTCTGCGGAGGTTGCTTGCCTCACGAGTGTCAAACGTAGGAAATGGTACACAAAGTGGTTGTCGTAGCACTCAATGAACCCAACCGTACCAGATGCTATTATTAGCGGGTTTAGCTAACTAGTTGAGACCAAGTGTTTCCGTATCAAACTCTGTCATTTCAATGAAGGAATACAACTTTGGGATTTTATGTTTTACCTACTATGGTTTGACTTTAATTTACAATAACATTCGCTTACTGCGTAGTGTGGCGGAGTACGTGCCGCGATTGTTAAACGTAAACATTAGCTGGTTATGTTCACAAGTCTTATATTGTTATAGCTGAAATACGTTTGATAGAAACCTAGAGGCCATATTCGGCAGTAATATAGTAATTAGGTGCTAGTGGGTATCATTTCACGTCATCTCGGCTTGGCTGGTGTCATTATGTGATCTCATAAAATATATCGACGGCCATTTGTTGCCCATTAACCACTGTAACAAGGTATTTGCAGCTTGGATTTTGCAGTTTTAGAGCTGCTTTAACTGACCCTGATTATTGCACTGTTTTTTTGATGCTTACTGGCTCACTGGTAGAAGAGTCGTCTGCAACCAGAGCCACAATCAGAAAAGGCTTTGCATCTCCCTCCAGGGGTAGCCAACGACCTGCTTAGCATATAGCTCTGGGTGAATGCTCTATTTAGGCTTGATTGAATCCCCTTCTTGATGGGATCTGTATTGGTTTCTGGAGCACACCGAATAGGTAATTAAATCTTTGTGTACCTATGTTTCACTTTATTTTTGTTCTGTCAAATGTTAGCCCACTTGTCTTACGTTAAACATTTATATAAATGTTGTTCTACAAGTACTTTATATCTGCCCATATTAAGCAGTGCTCAAATTAGTTTTAAGCTTCTGATTCAAATTAACCATGAGTTAAATGGGCTAATACTGATTTTGATACCAATCACATGGCTTAGCTGCACATTGTCAAATCACATAAAAGCGCCACACAGCATGTTTATTTAGTTTGCTGCACGCCCATGCAGTGTTTCAGAAAGGGGGAGGGGATGTGACACTGCACTCAGACTTGTCTCTAGTTGGCTGCAGGCTGCAAAAGATGAGCTGCTGCATTTATCAACGTATGCCAATCATGTACTTTTCCACCAAAATCGGACAATGATGGTTTCTGGCCAATTAGTCGGAGCATCAATATTCACTGTCAATGCCTTGCACGTGTTGTTTAATCATTTGATTAAGCTGTATCTCTACCATTACCAGATGAGGACGTTCCTGCAGATATGGTTGCAGAAGAATCTGGTCCAGGAGCTCAGAACAGTCCATACCAACTTAGAAGAAAGTCTCTACCCAAGAGAACAGTGTGTCCGACAAAGACAAACATGGAGGTACAATCAGGAAAATGACTATGCATGCCTCTTAAGGATAGCTTTACTAATATTTTCTTTTATTTGTTCTCATAGGGTGCTTCCACTTCAACCACAGAAAACTTTGGTCACCGTCCCAAGCGACCTAGGGTTTCCGGCAAATGTCATGACATACCATGTAACTATAAACACTTCTTAAGTTTTTGTGTTGACATTTGAATGTGGCAAATATATATCTGGGGCAACTGATAATCCACAGATTTATGTTGTTTCCACTTGAACTTGATGTGAAATAAGTATGAAAGACCTCCTATTGTAATATGGAGAATTCAACAAGACAATAATATTAGTGTGTTGAGTGAAAAAAAGGAAGATGGTGTGATAACGTGAGAAACAGAACATACAATGTAGGATTTTCTGGGTTGTTTTGTTTTCTAGCATAAATGACGTTTTTCTACTCTTTAATTCACGCTCAAACATTGTCCAAATTTCCAACTGTGATAAATTAAACATTCTAAACCAAAACACCTGTAAGTAAAATGGGATCATATCATCTCCTTTCAGCAGCTCCAGCTGAGCAGTATTTGCAGGAGAAGCTTCCGGACGAGGTGGTACTAAAGATCTTCTCCTACCTATTGGAGCAGGACTTGTGCCGCTCAGCATGCGTGTGCAAGCGCTTCAGTGAGCTGGCAAATGACCCTATCCTTTGGTGAGTTTCTGATGGTGTTCAATCATTTAGGGCTCATTTTGATAGGATTTTTTGATATCGTGTGTGTTAAGAAAATATGTTTACCGGGTTTTGTTAATGTTTTAATCATTTGTGCACATGTTACTGCCACCATTTTTTACATTTGTAATATTGTTTTAAATAATAATTAAACTGAGTTGTTTTTGTTTTTGGGTACAGAGCCAACCCTAGTCTTTCATGGAAAATAGTTCTTGGTGGTATATCACCACATAATAGACAATTTGGGGAGTATTAATAAAATAGTCCCTGTGCACTATGCAACCCTATGCCTTGTGGCTGTCCTGAAACAATTACATATGTTGATTCAGGAAAAGACTGTACATGGAGGTTTTTGAGTACACACGGCCCATGATGCACCCAGAGGCAGGGAAGTTCTACCAAATTAATCCAGAAGAATATGAGCAGCCAAATCCCTGGAAGGAAAGTTTTCAGCAACTGGTATGGTATAATTTCATGATGTTTTTAAATCTTATTCTATTTTTGGTGAGTTTTTAAAAAAATTTTAATGTAGCATCGTAGAATGGTTTGTTTTTTAAATTGACATCCATTTTCTTTTTCATTGCATCTGTTGCAACATTTGGTACAGCGACCTAATCTGAAAATTTTCAGTGATCGAATCAACTGAAACTGTTGAGGTGTTTCACCTCATCCAGTAGTCAAAGTTGGATCTACTGGCTCAAAACAGAACATACTGTGAAAGAAATGGCAGATGTCTTTTTTTTTCTTCTTATCTCTTGAAACATTTTGTCTCTCTTGTGATGCATTAAGTTGTCTGTGTTTTAATGGCGAACGTCACATGAAAGGGCAATGCCATCGGCCATAACTGTGACCTTCTATTTACAGGATATTAGAGGCACATTGTTTAATTTGAGTTCCTTTGGGTTATATTAAACTTCAAGGTTTCCTTGAATACAAACATTTCTGAAATATTTTCATGACAGCTGTACCCTCACTCAATCTTAATACTGGCATATCTCGACAATGTCTGTTAGAATTCCTCATGCCATAAATGGCTAACCGTGTGATTTTATTTTATTTTGTATTTTTTTGCAGTATAAAGGTGCTCATGTTAAGCCAGGTTTTGCGGAACACTTCTACAGCAATCCTGCAAGGTACAAAGGGAGAGATAACATGTTTGTAAGTGACTTCACTTCAAATTTTCTCGTTTCTTTTCTGTATGCAGCAATTTATCTGACCCCTTTGCCCCCCCCCCCCCCCCCCCCCCCCCCCCCCCCCAGTACTATGACACCATAGAGGATGCCCTTGGAGGGGGCCAGGAGCCCCACTTTGACGGCCTCATATTCGTTCACACGGGTATTTACACGGATGAGTGGATCTACATTGAGTCGCCTATCACAATGATTGGTGCAGGTATGTGTACCTTTTCACTTTTTATTTTTTGTGACTGCACTCCAGTTTGACATGTCTTCTCTGTAGCTCCTGGAAAAGTGGCAGAGAAAGTCATCATTGAGAATACCAGAGACTCTACTTTTGTCTTCATGGAAGGTTCAGAAGACGCTTATGTCGGATACATGACCATAAGGGTGAGTTTGCTTTCTTTATTTATTGTCATGTTTCCTTAACTCAAAGACAAGGTGGCAATCTAGACTCATGTGTCCCCTGTAGTTCAATCCTGACGATAAATCCGCCCAGCACCATAATGCACACCATTGCTTGGAAATTACTGTCAACTGCAGCCCAATTATTGACCACTGCATCATACGCAGCACATGTACAGGTAATTAAACCTTCAGCTACTTATTTCTGCTTTGTGTGTGCTTATACAATAATACACTTTGGTGTGAAACAATGCGTCGTCTTCTTTTTTTTTTTCTGCCCCAGTGGGGTCGGCAGTGTGTGTTAGTGGCCAGGGTGCTTGTCCCACAATCAAGCACTGCAACATCAGTGACTGTGAAAATGTTGGACTTTACATCACTGACCATGCACAGGTACAATGTGCCCTCATTCACACAAGTCAAGGAATGAATTTCTCTGTAAACTGTTTATTGTCTTTACAGGGAATATATGAGGACAATGAGATCTCAAACAATGCCCTGGCTGGTATCTGGGTGAAAAATCATGGCAACCCGATCATCAGAAGGAATCACATTCACCATGGCAGAGATGTCGGTGTTTTTACTTTTGACCACGGCATGGTAAGTTAGACATTTTCAAACAACATAGTCTCCTGCCATTTTCTAATGCTCATTTTACCTCTGAAAACTGTTGTGGCCACAGGACTCGCAGTATTAAAAAACTATTATTCCCAAAAGAAATGTTTGAAGTCCCAAAATTTGTGCAATTAAAAAGGACAAAGTAAGTTAAAGTTTGAAACTGCATTCATAAGACGTGAGCAAAAACCAACAACAGTTAACAAATGTCACAGTAAAATGTATTAAAATAGAATGAACTTACATGTAGTATCCATCGTCATCATCTTCATATCGCAACCACTGATAAAACAGTACATTTTGGTGGAAAAGTTTGCTTTTTACTTTGAGTGTTTATTTAATGTCAATGTGTCTATTTTGTTTCCCTTGCGCTTCTGAAGCAATTTATTTTCGCCTCTTTACTTTCTGGCTCATTGTTACCTGATTTTTGTATTATTTGTTTCAAGAATCGATGTAAATACAAACAAATCCATTGTGCAATTTTTTTGTGAAATAATTCTAAATGGTTTAAAAATTTGGCCCACAACTTGATGATCAGGAAAAATGTTTTTCCTCCTGAAGATAAACCATTATAGAACCACTGCACCTTCCAAACTCATTTAAGCTTACAGGCCACACGGAGGAAAATCTATTCCCAAGTGAGCCGGACCGATAAAATCATGGTATATACAGTATTTATATAACTTTAAAACAACAACTTCAAATTGATTATTCTTTCTTAATACTGTCCAAAATAAAATAAGAACAACATCACTATTATTAATACAATATTAACATTGCTATTAATCATAAAAGATTCCAAGTTTTTCATTTATAAAAAAAAACAAACAAAAAAAACAGCTAATTTGTACTTTTTACAAAATCAACTCGCAGGCAGATTAAGTCATTTGTGGGCCAGAACCGGGCCATGGCCTGTATGTTTGACACCGCTGAGCCAGAGGCTATATCGGTCAACTGAAACAAGCTTAAATTATTATCTACGCAGAGCCAAAAGACCGTAAGCAGCATTATGTTTCATGCTGATGAAACTCGCTGCAAATTCCCCCGACAGCTCCTACAGCAAATTAATATGGTTGGCTTGACACAAGGAATAATGTTAGCTAACTTAGCATAAACTTAAGACAGGCTTATGTTGCCTAGCTAGCTAGGACTTCATCTACCGCCCTCATTTCTTGCTGCTTTATATGTACTGGGCTGGAATAACTTTCTCACTTTTAGTCCATTCAAAATAATATTTTTAACTTGTTGTCAGCTAAACTTAACAATTTCTTGGAGGGATCCTCATCATCTGCGCTCCTTTGCACGCTCACGGAATTAAAATCAATGCATGCAATGAAAAACCAGTAGACGCAATTACCATATTAATCAGCTACGTGCGCATTGTTTATGTGAAGGGAATACAGTAGCAATGAGTTAATATACTAAATAGTATGTGGCATGTGTGCTCTGACATGACTCTATCTTGCAATGCGGCTGCTTGTAAAAGGAAGCCAGACAATGCTTCAAAATAAAATGTGAGATATCAAGTAATGTAAGAAACGAACGGCATTGGGACTATTTTATTTTATATCCCGGAAGCATGGTTGTGACAACGATCTCATTGTCATCTACTTGATCATTACGTTATGGCGTGAGGCCCACCCCATGAGCAGCATTTATATAAACAAAGATGTGTTCTTTTCTCGTGTCACATTTTTTTTCTCCACAAGATCAAAACAAAGATGGTGGGTGAAGTGGTTAAAAAAAAAAAAAAAGGTAAATCAAGTTTTGTTGAATGAAAGAGTAGACGGACGATGATTAATATTTTGTGACGCATGTCGATTTGAAAGTTTGCGTCACAGTAAAAAACTATGCGTCTGGTACGCAGGGAAAGGAGAGTACTACATTACCCCGCTGTGGTTGCCCAAGTCAAATTTCTGGTCTGTTTCCAGGGTTACTTTGAGAGCTGCAACATCCATAGGAACCGCATCGCTGGGTTTGAGGTGAAGGCGTACGCCAACCCCACAGTGGTGCGCTGTGAGATCCATCATGGCCAGACGGGGGGCATCTACGTGCATGAGAAGGGCCGCGGACAGTTCATTGAAAATAAGATTTATGCAAATAACTTTGCTGGCGTGTGGATCACCTCTAACAGCGACCCCACAATACGGTCAGTATGGCTACTCAGTTCAAATGTTTTACATATCTACTTTGTATTACATACTGACATTTAATGTGTTTTAACACAGGGGAAATGCTATATTTAACGGCAACCAAGGTGGAGTGTATATTTTTGGTGATGGCCGAGGTCTCATTGAAGGAAATGACATCTATGGGAATGCCTTGGCTGGGATACAGATCCGGACAAATAGCTGCCCTATTGTCAGACACAACAAGATTCACGACGGTCAGCATGGCGGCATTTATGTGGTAAGATAAAAAATTGACTAAATCCACCAGAGCCTCTGCATTTGTATCTTGCATTTAATTTTTTGAGGCTCATGCATTGTTTTTTACATTGCACAGCATGAGAAAGGACAAGGTGTTATTGAGGAGAATGAGGTGTACAGCAACACGCTGGCTGGAGTGTGGGTCACAACGGGCAGCACGCCGGTACTGCGGAGGAACAGGATACACAGCGGCAAGCAGGTAGCCCTATAACACACTTATACAGCCTTTCCGATGTGTTTTTAAGTCTTCGATTTGAAGATTTTAAAAATAAAGTCAAGGCTTTAAAAGGTTTGATTCAGTGGAGCGTATGCTTTGAATCATAAGGATTTTGTAAAGGTGTGACAATATTGAGGTTCATCACCGCTGATTCTGACAGGTCGGGGTATACTTTTACGACAACGGCCATGGCGTTTTGGAAGACAATGACATATACAATCACATGTATTCTGGAGTTCAAATACGGTATGTATGAAGATAAATGCTTCTGCTGAAATGTGTTGTGGAAGTGAGCCTGTGTCCCAACTGTCCCCTTCCTCCCATAGAACTGGCAGCAATCCCAAGATCAGACGAAACAAAATATGGGGAGGTCAGAATGGCGGCATTTTGGTTTACAACTCAGGTGAGAAGGGAACTTTTTATTTAATGGTATGACCCAAAATTTGCTTGGAGCTGAATCTTTCTATTTTTTCAGGCTTAGGCTTTATTGAGGACAATGAGATCTTTGATAATGCTATGGCAGGAGTATGGATTAAGACAGACAGCAACCCCACCTTGCGAAGGAATAAGATCCATGATGGAAGAGATGGCGGAATCTGTATATTTAATGGAGGAAGAGGTAACTGCGTTGACATGAATCACTATAGTATAGTTGGACGTTACGGTAAAGCATGGCTGGTAGGGCTGCACAATTATGTCCAAAATAATAATCACAATTATTTGGGTCAATATTGAAATCACGATTATCCATCATGTTTGCTCAAACATGTCTATTTATTGCTGTAGTAGCAGTATATGAACAAGGCTTGATACTTATAAATAACAATAAACTAAAATAAAGTAAATCATAATACAAATGGCAAAAACACACAGGGCAACAATAGCTAACTATTGGGGGTCAAATAAAGTCAACACCATTTCACAAATAAGATATTTGGGTGAGAAAAGCAGAAGTTGAGTTGATACATGCAGAGCTGTGCCAAAAATATTTGTTTATTGAAAAGAGCTAAATTTCACCTAAATATATATAATTAATGTTACAACTAAGCAGGGTGCTTTTGTTTTCAAATAATTTTGACAGGAAAATCATTTTTTTAATTATATGTATAATCCACATCAAACTATTGTGGCGTCTCGCACATTACCCATACAACACAGTGAGTTTGTATTTTTTTTTTTTTAACTCACCAAAAGTTACATGCACCTGGAGCGCAGGCTTTAGTTGGTATGACGACGTCGTCTGTCTCACACCTCTGCTCTTTGCTATGTGTCAAGACATTCGCAGCTTTTGCAATTAGATCACATTCCGATCATATTGCAAATGCAATTCATCTGTTGGACCCTAATCTTTGTAAGAAATGTAGAAATTATACTGAAAATTTCTTTGACACAAGGCTGCCATTGTTTAGATTTTTTTAATTTTTTTTTTTTATGTAATATATTTCCTACCTGGACAGTTAAAAGGAATAGCTGGTTTGGTATTTTCAAAAGTATGTAAATTGAAATGTATGTCTTTCTTCTTTATAGGTTTGCTTGAGGAAAATGACATATTCAGAAATGCCCAAGCCGGTGTCCTCATCAGCACCAACAGTCACCCCGTCTTGAGGAAAAATAGAATATTTGACGGCTTTGCCGCTGGTCAGTTCATGTGAACTTCAGGATCCAGTGTAATCACTGAGACATAACTTAAGACAATATATATCTTTGTTTTCACCAGGTATCGAGATCACCAATCATGCCACAGCAACATTAGAAGGCAATCAAATCTTCAATAATCGCTTCGGAGGTCTTTTTCTAGCATCTGGTGTCAACGTGACAATGAAAGGTACAAGCTTGGCCTGACCAACTTTCACGATCAACTGTGATCAAATGACAACTGGTCATCTTTACTATCCTGCAGATAACAAAATAATGAACAATCAAGATGCCATTGAAAAGGCTGTGAGCAGAGGTCAGTGCCTGTACAAGATTTCAAGTTACACCAGCTATCCAATGCACGATTTTTACAGGTAATTTCCTGTTAAGAGAAAGCGATAACGATGTCACCCACTGTTTTTGTTTTGTTGATTTTTCACGGCTCCCATTTGGCTCGCCACAGGTGCCACACCTGTAACACAACAGACCGCAACGCCATCTGTGTGAACTGCATTAAGAAGTGCCACCAAGGACACGATGTGGAGTTCATCAGACATGATCGGTCAGTGTGTCCACCCAACACGTTTTTTCACCTTGAAACACCTCACACACTCACGTCATTGTATTAAATTAGCTATTTTTAGCTACAATATAAAGCAAATTCTTGTCTTACTGACTTGCCAGCTTTTAGTCACAAGCTGTATTGTAACTGTACAGACAAATGCACGCACACACACACACACACATATATATATATATATATATATATATATATATATATATATATATATAGGGTCTACATAACATTAATAACATTTAAACTCTCTCTGAAACATACTAATTTGCAAAATTTACAAGGTTAGTCATGACTCGTGACCCAACCTCAGGTCAAGGTGTCACACTGAATTGGATTTCCCCTTAGGTTCAAACCTGTGGTATGACCACACTATCATTTTAACTTCTATAGTTGACTAGCTAAATCATTCAGTTGGTGTGATTTTCATTCTTTTCCCATCTCGCCACACGTAGGTTCTTCTGTGACTGCGGTGCAGGGACGCTGTCAAATCCTTGCACATTAGCCGGAGAGCCAACACATGACACAGACACCCTCTACGATTCTGCGCCTCCTATAGAGTCCAATACGCTGCAGCACAACTGAGCCCCAGACCACGAGTCCAGTCACGCCTCAACAGTTACGGAAGCTTGGGACTGCAGTGATGGAAAAGGAAGCCCAAATTTAAATAAGTTAAAGACAGACTCTCACAGAGCATTAACGAAAAAAAAAAAAGACGACGTAAAACATGCGTAGCTTTTCTGGCCCTTATATGTAGAGGGGTTTTGGGCATGTCAAATTGTCCATTGATGCTAACTGGGGGAGTGGGCCATGTGGTTTGGAGGTGAGGAGGGGGAAAAAAAAAAAAAAAAAGTCATGTAGGAACATGGCTGACACGCTGGTTCTTCACAATGCTTCCATTGCTGAGTGACCGGGCTGCTCATACAGTACGTATGAGAATATATGAGCTAGCACTTCCACATCCCCCAACATCAAACTCAACTGTTCATTTTATTTTAATGCTTTTTGTGTAGTTTTGTATTTTCATGCAAAAATCTTACTGTACTTGAATGTCTTTATTTTATTAAATGTGTTTTTTTTTTGTTTTATTATACACCCCCGAATCGCTGTAATTATACTCATGTCGCAGTATCTAACTTCTTTCTGTGAAAGAGATTTGAGAAATGAGAGGGAAACACTAAGCAGTTTCTCCTGCAACACTGGCTGGCGCATTTGCAACACACAAAGACTGAAATGTACTTCCACAAGACGTGTCTGTGTATATGACAGATTTTAATGTCTTCACAGTCCAGATGTTCGATCCCAGCTACTTATTTGTATAGTTTCCGAACTGTTTCAAGTGCGAGTAAAGGTCTGAAAATGGCTAGCACTGAAAGAGTTCAATTAGATGAAATGAGTTACGTCTATAACAAGTTTTTTTTGGAGTGTGTAAATGTTGCTTAAAGCACCCTATTTGGCGACAAAGTCTATGTTTTTGTATTGACCAATAAATGGCTGACATTTATTGCAGTGAAGTGAGAGGCATTTACGGGACCAAAGGTCCCAATTTTTACACTTAACAGCTTCATTGAGTCCCAGACTTCCAAGTCTTGTGAATTACTTTTCAGTTTTTTTGCCACATTTGTCAATGTTGCAGGAAAACCCAATAGGCTTTTGCTCCATTGAAGCTGAGACCAGTATCTACATACAGCACTATATAATTTCATTATCCCTCCCCAATTCATGTGTACTGGTGATTGTGGGTTCTAATTCAGACTGAAATGTATGCATGTATCATAACATCTAGACTTAATATATTGTGAAGTATTCAATAACCGTTATGTAGGCACTAGCTTGAATTAAAAGGGTTTACTTTCCTAGGTGAACATTGTCCTTTTTAAAAAAAAAATAAACTTTATTAGATCACAACAGTAGTGTTTTTTTTCCCCTCGTACAGAATTATCGAAGAACACGCTAACACTTGACCCTTCAAACTGGTCAAGTGATTGGTTTTATAAATGTGAACACTGTCTCAAATCTTAATGTCAGAAAAATGACATTACTGCAGATGAAAATGTGATCAATGCACCAACGGAGGGCTGTGTAACGCGAGTTTGGGGTTGTCTTGAAATACAGTGACATAAGTGGCCCAGTGTGTGTGAAAGAAAAAAAAAACCCATTCCAAATTACATGGTTTTGATCATCTGCACAAGTGCAGTAAAGTGGCCCTTGTCCTGTGTGGTGTCTTCAGCAAACTGGCAGAGCTTCCTGTGAAGCGTAGAGAGAGAAGACACTAATTAATTTTAAGAAGAAAAAATGATATCGATACATCACATTCATAAGAACATACTTGAAGAGTCGAAGGCTGATAGTGCTCTTCTCAAACTCTCTGGCCTTTCTGTGTCCTGACTGGATGACCTCTTCCGGTAGGCTGGCAAGTCGAGCAGCATTGAAGCCATAGCTCTTGGGACACGCCCCAGAAATGAACTTGTAGAGGAACGTGATGGTCTCTTGGCTTGGATCCTCACATTCGTTTTCCACCATGCACGCCTGAATGTGATTCATTGCAGATAATATACCTCAATTACATGCACGTGATTGAAATTTACGGTACGACTGCATGTCGCAGTGGACGCTCACCATGTGACCGAGGCGCACGGCTGGATTGTTGGAATAGTCCTCTACCAGAGAGTGGTAGTGTGTGGAGAAGAGTGTGCGGCAGCAGATCTTTTCAGCAAGTTCCTTCACAACAGCGCAGGCGATGGCTGTGCCATCATAGGTGGCCGTGCCCCTACCTGCCCACACGCAGTTCACAACTGAACGGTTACACAAATGCCTGCCGACATTAACGCACCGTGACGAGTGAACGTGTACCTAATTCATCAAGAAGCACAAGTGAGTGTTTGGTGGCATGATGTAGAATACACGCAGTCTCGCTCAACTCAACGAAGAAGGTGCTCTCTCCTTAATTGGACAAGATGATTCAATCAAACTCATCCGGGAGGAGGGGAGAAAACACGTTCCGTTTTCGCTACTTTACCAGCCATGATGCGATCCGAAGCGCCGAGCCGAGTGAAGACTCGATCGACTGGCGTCAGGCGCAGACTTTCAGCAGGAACAAAGCAACCCAGCTGAGCCAGCACAATCACAAGTCCACACTGCAGCAAAGCACACATAGATCATTTATTCATTGTCAGGCAACAACACGGCTGCCCTGAGTGTCCCACCTGTCTCATAAGAGTAGACTTTCCGCCCATGTTGGGCCCCGTGACCAGGACACACGAGGCATTATTCTTTTGCTCATCGCCACCTGGGCAGCCGATGTAGATGTCATTAGGGATGAAGTCGTCTCCAAAAAATGTCTTGGTAACACACGGGTGCCGAGAACCGACGAGCTCAAGGAAGGGCGTTACTTTCTCATCGCCATCTGGGAGAACGACCCGCGGCCTAGTCATGGGTCCATCTCCCCCCTGGCTGTAGCGTGTTAAGGCCAACAGGACGTCTGAAAACAAATTGCAGTTGGGTTAGTTTAAAAAAAAAAAAAAAGTTCATCATTGCAGTCAAATCTCGTACATGAGTGTAAATCCGTGTTTGCAGAATATAAAATAAGCAACAAAACAAATCAATTTATATCTATCGCTGGGCGACCACATTATCACTTGGCTTTGACTGAAAGTAACTTCACAGCTGTTAAGGCGGTGCTTCTCAATTATACTATTACAAACCCCCCTTAGAAGAGAGAAAACTTTTTGCGCCCCCACACCCCAACTTGTCATGCCGACTGTAAACGAGATTATTGTCTTTCACATGGCAAAACACAGCCCTTTTCCCTGGGGTCACCCACACCCCTCCTGAATCGCTTCGCCCCGCACCACACTATTTAAGAAGGACTGTGTTAAGGTACCATTAATGGCTCACCCGTTGAGAGTTTTATATCTTAGTTGAAAGCGGACGTGGCAAAAGGCTAAAAAAGCTCAATCGGATTTTTGACATCCATCGTCATCAATGGCAGTGAGTGAGTTAATGAAATAAACGTTCATACCGAGCACAGCCATGCATTCCACCGCAGTCTTCCAGTCGCCGTAGTTCTTGTCAAAGTTGTAGAAGAGCCTCCTCATGCAGTCTTTCAGGGCAGCATCTCTCTTCTCCTCAAATCCTTGCAACTCGTTAAACAGCTGCTCAGACTCGGCCGTCACATAACGCTTACAGCCTTTCTTTGTCGACTTCACCTCATACTCCTGAGGAATGTTCCTCTCCGAGACGCTGTCCGGCACCTCCATCTGAAAGCGATTTCGCCCGGTGCCCCAGTACGCCATGCTCTTGCAACCGATTCTCTTTTTCTGTCGGTCCAGATAGTCGCATAGTTTTCGACTGCAATTCTGGATGCCCGTTAGAGCCTGGTCATACTCTGGGTCAAAGCCCTCCTTAGGAGTAATGACACCGGTGTTACGTGCTTTTTGGTGGTCAAAGGCCTTTGCCCAGCGCTTGAGTTCGGCAGAAAGGTCAGGAAAGAGACCCCCCTTGTCCCCCTTAAGACTGACCACTTGGCAGAGTAACTTGGACTGAAAGCCACCGGTGACCGATGCGAAAAGATCGATGATCTCCTGCATTATTTGGAAACCTTCGAGTGCCGAGAGGAAGTCTGCTATTTTCCTCTTGCTGTAGGTGACCTCCTCGTAGAGAACCGCCCTGCTGTCCGGGTGGTCCTGACCCTTCAGTGGTGTGCCAATGCTGTGAATTTTACTCAGGAGGCGCTCCAAATCTGGGAGCTTCTTAAGCAAGTCAGAAACTTCGGGCACTTGCGCTTGAGCAGCCATCAGGTCTTCCAGCGCATCCAGCCTGTCCCTGATGGATTCCGGGTTACAGAGAGGAGCACACAGCCACTGCTTGAGCAGCCGCTTGCCAAAGGGGCTGGAGCAGGTGTCTAACCGCTCTAGCAGCGTTCCCTCTGTACCTCCGGAGCCATTCTGAAATATCTCAAGATTGGCCAGAGTCACTCCATCCATGACCATGCGCTGCCGAGTCTGAGCAAAAAAACTTTGCCGTCCGCCGGCTTTCTCCATTTCAACATCGACTGGGATGTACTCTTCAAAGTTGCCCATGGAAAGCAGCTCCTGGTCCACAAGACACTTCTTCAAGTAGTAGATGCAGCCACCCAATGACGAGAGTGCCAGTTCGTAGCCCTCCTTGGGGGTAAGACAGAGCGAATCGTGCTTGGATGTCATTTTTTTAAGAACGGCAGGTAGAAAACTTCTCCCCGTCCCCTGGTCCTCGCCTGCAATCTCTCGAAAGTAATCTTCCTCTGAGAGGTGTTTCAGAGTCTTCTGAGCATCCCAGAACTGAGTGCTTGCATTCAGTCCCTCCTGCAGTGCTGAGGACAGAGAAGCCTTGAGTATTTTGCGCGTTTCAATGGATGGGTTCCCCTTTTCAAACAGCACTTCAGCGGGTGCAAAATGAGCGATTAGGGTGCGCAGACGTGAACAGTGCCGGTCGTCTGGAAATTGGCCAACGTGGAAGACGCCAACGGAGGTATCGACAAAGCAGACTCCGTAGGTGCGGCAACAGCCACCCTTTCCTTCATCTTCGGGTTTCTCCTTTAAACTTAGCAGAAACTTGCTCTGACTCTCAGCAGGAGTACCGTCCAGCACGCTGTAGGTTCTGGTGCCTCGCGTTATGATCCTGCACACTTCTCTTTTCACGACACGGTCAAACTTGGTGGGCTTGAGCAGAGTCTTACATCGCGCTTCCATCATCTCTGGGGTTTCAGTCTGCTCCACACGTGCCACCTTGTAGCCCTTTTGGACCAGGCTGTCTGAGAAGCGACCAAAGCCGATTTCCGGAAAGCCAGAGTGCGCCCATGTCCCTTTCATAAAAGTCAGACCAAGCTCATTCACTCCGATCACAGCATCCATGTGGTAGAGCTCGTAGAACTTTCCAACCTTATAGAAAATGACCGTGTCGAACATCTGTGATTTGATAAGCCACCACTGACGCATACCAGGAGTGTTTCGGTTGTTGAAGTCTTCTGGCACATAAAGCGTGGTAGGATCATATCCTTCATCCGTCACTTTCCGCCTTTTAGCATCTTTCCTCTGATGATCCTTCAACCACTCAAGCTTCTCGTGGTCCCAAATTGTGGATCCTCCACTTGTGCTTGATGCGGTGGCCTGGCTCTCAAAGCTGTCAGGGGCTAAAAAGGCAGATAAACGGGACTTGGTGTCAACAGATATAGATGCTCGAGGTCGTTTTGATGCACTGGAAGGAGTACTGCTTATCTTTGGCTTTGCCGTGGCAGGCTTCTCCACGGCACGTTTACGCTTTACAGGCTTAACCGGGCTTTCCGCTTCTGACTCCTGAGTGCTCTCTGCTTCTTCGACCTCGCTGCTCACCGTGGCTTCCTCGTCTTCATCCTCACTGCTGCTTGCAGCTTGCTCTGGTTTGAATTCGTCATCAGATTCCTCACTATCTGAGGCCACGATTATGCGACGGCGCTTGGCTTTTTGCCCTTTGGACGAGGTTGAATGTGGATTGACCTTGGATGACTTAAATTCCTCATTTTCCTCATCGCTGACCTCATCGTCACTCAATGTTGATTTATCCAGCTGATATTAATAAAAAAAAATACACATTATTAAACTTTTAGACATGATGGCTGTTGGTCTATTTAAAACCAATTGGAAAATAAAATGACCGTATTTTCACAGCCATAAGGCACATTCAAAAGTCTTCAATCATTGCCAAAATCAACGAGGCGTCTTACGAGGTGTGTCGTACTGTATGTGTGGACTAAGTTCCAAAATCTGTAAATGTTGCTGAGTGACGCTCGACTGAAAACATTTCCTGCCGACACGCTGCTTGTATATATATATATATATATAAAAAAAAAGAAGACCTTATAGAGGACAGGATGCAGACGTTAAAGGGAGAAGAGTGGGTGTGAAAGCAGAAACTTAAGGCATGCCCCCAGTTATACAGTGGCGATGTGTGTGTTGGGCAAAACATTGGTTTGGATACAGAGTAAAACCTTTGAAAATGAAAGCTATAAAGAGACATGCTTGTGAAACACAGTTTAAACTGCAAGCTAAAATGCAAAAATAAATGCATGCCAAAGAATTGAAAATCAGAAATTTTCAAGGAAGCCTGTCTTGGCGCTTTCATTTTATAAAACGGCACTATTTATTAATCCGGGAAAGGACTACTGTAGCGCAGCAACTTCCAGCAGATTCCAAGGAAAAGCTGGCCCTTTATGCTTTTACTGCAGCAAAAACAAGAAATAAATAAAAAGGCAACAAAAAGATCCAGCCCAACCACATCACCAACATAGACGAGGTGCCGCTCACGTCTGATGTCCCAATGAGACACACTGTAGAAAAAAAGAGGGACCAACACGGTGGCAATATGCACAAGAGGCCACAAGAAATCGCCCTTCGCTGCTGTCATCGTTTCTGAGGAGCCACACGGCAAGGAGACGGACTCTTACATTGACGAGAGAGAACATGGTGTGTTAGATGCAAAACTTGCAGAGTTGTTCATATTGGATACAGAAGATGGAAGACTTTGATGGCTTTTTGGATGTTGACTGATCAAAAGTCACGTGAGTACAGTAAATACTGTAGTAAAGTAAAACCAAATACAGTTTTGCTCTTGCTGCCTTTTTAAAAAACATTTGACAGCGTGCATGCATGCTGCCAGATGTTTTAGGCTTATGCCTAAGTATTTAGTGCCTTTTTTGTGTGTGTGTTTAAGACAGAAAAAGTACCCTCAGTGAGACTGTGCCTTTAAATATGGTGCGCCTTTTGACCATGAAAATACAGTAATTCAATTACATCACCTCCATTTCTTCTTCCTCCTCATCTTCTTCCTCATCAGATGGATCCATACAGAGCGGCATCTTTAAGCGTTTTTCTGGGGTATCAAACAAGACTTTGTCTGCAAGCTCCATTGCATGGCGGATTTCAGGCCTTCCACTGAAAAACAATCCTCCCGTTTTAGCATCACTACTGTCAGAACCTGCAACAAAAATAAAATGAGAAAAAGACGTCCCACATCAATGACAATTATCTTGCTTAGCAAGAATACCAAGATTCATAAAATATTAATATTCTAGTTATTTCTGACCTTGGTATGCTCTGACGTTTTTGGTGCTGACCCATCCCCGTGTGGGCGGGTCATCAAAAAAATGGACATGTAAGCGCTGGGCCCTACCACGACCACGCATCTGCTGTCCTGTCAGAGGTTGAGGCACCACCATGCATGGCCACCATGGGTGCCCCTCCAGCTTTGTCCAAACAAGTGAACCAGCAGTAAACGAGCATGTGGAGTTACTGAAAGCAAAACAAAAAAATCAGACCTCTGGCAATTGAGTGTGAATCACTGTAAAAATGAAGATGCCATATTCCTAAATATGATCAATAACTAAGGCCCTGCGGCACGCTTGTAAAACATAACCTCGCTTACAACATCCATTAGCAATTGCGCACAGTGCATGCAAAAGCTTATCAGGAATGGCACAGGATCAACACAAAAAAACATGATTAACTCACTCATGTTTTGATGTTGAAACCTTGTCACCGAACAGCTTGTTGAATCCTCTTTTAGAATTCTTTGGGGTACTTTCTGACTTGATTTTGGTAGCCTTGCTACGAGGTAGTTTAGCTTCTTCTTTCGGAAACGAATTGGACTTGTTGACGGAGGACGGAACGTCTGCCTCTGCCGGGTGAGAACTGGGCTTCGGCTTGGACACCGGTGGTGGAGATTTGGAGAAGAAATTGAAAAGTGAGCTTTGCTTCGACATTGTTGGTAATAAATTTAAGCTACTGCTAACTTCAGCTTGCTACTCCGTAAACACGCAGCATGAGCCGCCTATCTTCGCGGGAATCAAGCGCGCGTCAGCAAGTGGGTTGGGCGACAACATTGTCACCCAATGACAAACGAGTATTGGAGAAATGGTGTATCACGTGATACAAACATCACCGTGATCTCTCAATGACGTAGCTGAATCACCGAACCAAGAGCGCCTTGCTTGATTCAGTGGTCACAAACGGGAAATGCAAGCACGGCGTCTTTTTATTTGTCGCCTGCAAAAAGTCTACAAACTAAATACGACTCGGGGGTTTTCAGTTCTTGTCCTCGAGGGCTGGTTGGTGTCCTGAATGTTTTTGTTTAGGTTTCAAACTTCGGGCCGGTATCTTGCATATTTTTGTCGATCTTTCTCTCTCAAACACACCTGGGTCAAGTGATTAGCATCATTTTGAAGCTCCCACAGAGCTTGCTGGTTAGCAAATCAATAGAATCAGATGTGTTGGAGGAGAGGAACCTGGAAAACATGCAGGATACCGGCCCTCGAGGACCGGAGTTTGACAACTATGTTTTATCTTTTTTTATTTGTCTGCCTGCTATAAGACACCTGATTCAAAATGATCATGATCGCTAGCAACTTGTGCGGACCTTGCTGATTGTTTCATCACTTCAACCAGCCAGTTGTTGCAGCAGGAGGACAGGTTGGTCTATTTTTTCTTAGTTTTATATTTTATATGAGAAAATGGAAGGCCCCTTCCAATCATCAAATCGATCAAACACAACAATGACATTTCAAATCTAGCTCATCGGTGTAGACTTGGGATTTAAAACAAAGTTGTAAGGTTCGAGTCAGCCAAAATACTTCTCACTAGGTGATGGAGAGGGATGCTAGTTTGATTCCCGACTTCTGTCAATGCACCGATGAGCAAGGCATTGCCCTCAACCCTACAACTCAAGTGGTTCAGCACCTGACAAAATTCACTCAGATATTTGTCCTTGCGTGCCAACTCTATTTGTGTACATTCAGTGGTTCTCTGTGTGTTGTGTAAAAATAATATGCAGTACAGCAGAGGGCAAAATGTTTTTACCCTTGATTGTTTTAATAAGCAAATAAAATAAAACACCAATATAAACACTGATAAATAAAAATAAAGACCAACAGTGGCCCACAGTACAGTGCTGTACTTTTTGCGCCTAAACTGTGTTAATAACCGACATCCAGAAGAGGGCAGCATAATAAACTAAACGATGAACTTCAGTTTGATAAAATGCTTGTTACAAATTAACTGTCAAGCAATTTACTTTGGATTATTTCCCGAAGTATAACCACAACTTTTTGAGGGTAATCGGAACAACGAACATTCGGTGGACAAGTCTGATAGCTACTTTGGGTCTTACTGTATAGCAGACACAAGTGTTCCTTTCACTCATAATTTGGTGTGTCTGGGCGATTAAAAAAGCATCCAATTAAGAAGGGATTATGGAGCCTTTTACGTATAAATTTTTTCATGAGGCTATGTTTGGTCGCATTTCCTTTTTTTTTTTTTTTAAAGGCACTTTAAAGTCTCACTATCTCATTGCTTTCATGTTAGGCGTAAACATTAATGACTGCCTTATGTCACACAAAACAAAGAGTGCTAATTAATTTTTTAAAGTTATGCAGACTGAATAACACTGATAATACAGCTGTTCATATGAAGTATATATAAAATAACAACATAAATACTGTAAATCTAAGAACTGCTAGTCACTGTGTTTTGTAAAAGAAAGTAGCTTCTGAGTGGTGGTAGGATTTTCTGTGCTTATGTGTTTGTGTTTTGTTTTGTTGGACATTGTGATACAATACCGGAAGAATTACATCCAGTAAAATAATAGTCATCACTAATCTTAATAGCATGGATTAGCCGAGTGCCAGTGCACAGTCCTAAATGACTGCATCATTCGTCTGAAAGGGCAACATTTACTCAGTCTATGTATGGGTAATTCTGTGCTCCTGCTGTACTTATTTGGAAAGTTAAAAAAAAAAAAAATGCTCGTTAGTAATCACTGTTCATGTGCTAATTCTCCTCACTCTTTATTGCCATCTCATACAAAAGCGACTGTAGGGACCAATGCACCCAAGCTGAATTAAGTATTTATACTCAGAGCACACAGTCATTATTTCCAGAGGTCCACAAACCGTGTCAAATGATTTAAATGAAGTGGGTACGCAAGACAAAGGAAAGCCTCGGTTCATCTTAAATGTGTTCAATCAAGTTGCCCCAAGTCATATTTGCATGCAAAAGCTGTCAGTAACATACAACATGAATGAGATTTACAGAAGGCAATTTAAATTCCTTGCCTCTCTCACTGACATAATGTGGACTAGTGTGCACCCTAGTTCACGTGTGACTTATTGGAGCTTTTGAAACCCTTGCTGAAAGATCACATCTCTATGGAGCAAAAGCAATAAAGCTGATGAGGGAACACAGAGCGACGCAAAAGCATTAAAATAACATCCTATCCAGCCATTTTCCAAACTTCTTACCCTCACTAGAGCTACCAGAAATTATTGAATGCAATAGGTGTGCCAAAAATTCAACCCAAATTTTCAAGTCATTGAGAACAGACTGTGAGTGCGGGAGCTCTAAATTGGTCCGAATAAAAAATAAAATCGTTTTATGCCAAGGAAATTTTTCTTCTAAATATCTGTGCTGAACCCAATTTATTCATAAACCAGTTAATTAGTAACCCTGGGTTCGACTAGCACATATTGTTTTGAGCTAGAATTTTATGTCTACATTAAAATTGAGAGTCTAATTAGTGGATATTGTTGTAACCAATCATTTTCCAATTTCTTAGCTGAACTTGACATAATGTGAATGAGGTTCGGCCACCTCAATTCAATGCCAAAGTAGGGAAAGACACCCTTAGTGGAGTTATGGTATAGTCTGCAGACACCAGCAGAAAAAAACTGCTCCTTTGAGTAGATACAGATAGAGATAAGTAATGATATATACTCGCTTCTCAGCAATGCTGAATAGGCATTTTGACACATTTGGAAACACATTTTGCTACAGAGTGTTTGGAGAAAAACGTTATGCCACCCACACAAAGCAGAAAAATGAGCAATATTGCAAAAATTCCATGGCAATTTCTTGAAGATTTTTCATGGCATTATCCTGGATGGCTTTTAATGGACATGTTCCCAAGCCTTTTTTTTTTGTTTTTGTTTTTTTTTTTTTTGCCAGCGATAACGACAAACCAATTGAAATGTAGTTAAATGTTCCATTTCATGTGAGAGAACTGTCCAGAGCTGCAGCTTTTCCTCTCCAGCCTGATCAGTATTCATTTGACTTTATCTGATGCAAGCTGCTCTGCTATTTTATTGCATTTGAAGTTGGCTGTCATTGAGGAATTTATGCAATAGTAAATACCCCTGTATGCTGATCAGAGGGAGAGATCATAATGTACCTCGTTAACTGAATTGGTGAGTTTCCCTTATCTATTAACCCCTCTCTCCTCCCTATCTATCCCTTTGGTAAGAGAGAGCAGATGTTATAAAGTAATTGGCTCATCACTCGGGCTGCTCAGTGTTTTCATGTAAATGTTCTGTGTCCACATGACTTCACATTTTCACTTTAACTCACATACTGTACAATATGTGCTCTTACCAGACACCAGCAGTAGAAACCACCAAAATTGAACGCAATCTGTTCCGTATCCTTGGTTGAGTTTCGGTTTACTCTAATTTCAAAACACATTTTATCTATTGATGGCAAGTCAGACTTGTCGCTATACCAACGAATGAGTCCGGGCACAGTCAATATGAAGTGCATTTCTGAGGACAGGCAAATCTGACCAGATGGAAAGGAAAGAGTGACATCAGAAAAGTTATGCAAGGAAGAAATAGTAAAGCGATGAAGAGGGAGTCAATTATCCATGGCTACTCAAAGAGAAATAATACGTTATTTATTTTGTTATTGACTTAAAAATGTGACGATGTGTCATAAGCGTCTTTTTCATTAAACACTGAGTTTAACTATGTATGAAACAAATTATCAGTTCTCCAGCACGCCACTTTGAATGTTATGAGGAGGGTGGACTTGGTTCCTGCACAGAAGACTGACGTTCATGAAGAATACTTCATAGCAAATAAACAAATTTGATTGGCTGGTTCATTTTGAACCAGGCTGAACAGCGCTCAAAGGTAGGCTTTCCAGACCCACTGTCTTTCTCTCAAGTGGGTGTGGCTTGCCAGGCTAATACATTGTACCGATAATAGTCTGTTCCTTGAGCAAACGATCGTCATCCTAAAACCGTCATGCATAAATGCAATGCTTTAAGTAACATGTTCATGTCTTAACTGTCAGACAAATGCAAAACAGAAAAAACAGAATACAAAGTATATACGATTGAATGCACTTAAAAAGAAATACCTTTTTATTCTTTTTTTTTCTTTTTTTTTTACGACAAAGCCACACTATGGTAGCGTGCAAAAAAGTGGCTTGGTATTGTCTTGCAGAAATAAGTAAGGACATCGCTGGGATTGACGTTGCATAGATGGCAGTGTATGTTGCTCTGAAACCTATAAATTCCTATCAGAAATAATAGATAGCTAGTAACTTGCCCATGACATGGACACAAACACACCTCAATCCTATCACAGATGCTTGCTTTTGAACTTTGTGCTGATAACGATATAGGTGGTCTTTTTCCTCTTTGACCCAAGGGACATGATGCCCATGATTTCCCAAAGCAATTTGAAATATGGACCATCAGACGGACACAAAGAAAATTAGGCTTACCATACCCGCTTTTTGCATGGTAGGATATTAACACGGAGTGTGTGTGGTAATCTGTTCTGCTTCCCCCGGTGGTGCTCTTTATTATTGCAGGACGGGCCGGTCGTTGTGTGACTGGCAGAAGTACCAACTGCGCACCTGTTCATAATGTTCATCACCTACTATTTAAGCGCAGTCAGGGCAGGGCAAAAACGTCGGATTATTCTCTGGATATTTGTCAGACCATCCACACGTTTCACGCATTCTGAGTTTTTCTGAGCTACTCTCGAGTAATTTATTTTGTTATTCTCCTTGTTGTTCCCCTCAGTTGTCACTTTGGACTCTGTGAGTTTTTTCCGCATCTCTTTTTGTTGGTTCCTCGAGTTTTCCTCCGAGCGCATTACTTTGTTACTTTTGTCCGGTTTAGACGTCGTCGGCCTCCGCTCCTCGAGTTGCTTGTTTGACACGTGTTCTGTACGCATTGACGCTTTCTGTCAATGCCGTTTTGTTCTCGCCCAGGTCCTTGTCATGTTTCGTTTCTATTGTTATTCTACTTCCAGTTGCAGGTTTCATGCTCATTGTATTATTAAACTTCTTCTTTATTTGATACTTTGTGTTCAGTGTCTGTTGGATCCAGTCACTTTAGTTTTTCCCGGTGGCGCAAAGCGCCAGTGTGTTTGGTTGACCATCGGCCGAAAAGGGTTTGTGAATGATTGTATTCAGTTTTTATTTACATTTTACACAATCCTACAACTGAATTTTAAATTGAGGTTTGTAAGAAAACCACTGTTAATAAGATGCCGAAAGAATCTTGTCCAGATGAGTCACTCCCAAATGATGCTATAGTGCCAGCAAGAGGGAAAGCAAACAATAAATATAAATGCGCTCATCATGTATTTCCTTTTTGGTGGCATGCGGCTGTTGGCCACAGTACCTAGATTATTTATTATTAATTTCACAGGAGACTGAAGACCACAGCAGCAAAGTGGAAAATCTTGAGTTATACTCAGCGAAAGTCAGGCAACAAGGTAAGCAAACATCAGAATGTAGTTTGTTGTTTTTTTTTTTTGTTGATTTGGATGTCTCTACACACCAAGCCGATGCTTGGAAAGTCGAAACTCATCGTGCACCGTCAACTTGGTGTGAGAATACACAGTCGGAACGCCTGAATTTTTCAGGGGGTGTCGGAAAAGGGTTTTGGGCTGATTCAGCATGTTAAGTAGGGTAGGTGGCGTCGGAACCATCTTCACTCTAAGTGGCTGTTTTGCTTGCGAATGAGCACTGCTACTACCATGAGAACCGTAAGGGGCCAATAATCAGGGGGAAAGTTGAAAACTTAATAATGCGCAACTTCATCAAGAACAGCATAATAGCTCACGATTTTTAAACTTCCCAACTAACCCTACTGTAATGGCTACCTGTACAGAAGTGCATAAGGAGATCCATCCTGCAGTCTTCATGAGATACAGTATGCTTAGATGTTGCTTTAGGCAGTTTGACGAACTCTTTATGTATGACTTTCAAGGCAGAGCTCCTACGTCAATTTTAGCTAAACTCTTTAGGAAATTCAACTTCAGAACTTCCACTGTACTTCAAAAGGCCTTCAGCAATCTGCATGATGGAGTGAAAATTGAAAAAAAAAAAAATAGCCTATGACTATGAGACTTAAAAAGGGTCCGTTAGTTTAATATAACTCAAGAAATTACTGCTTGCTTGTTGGACTTGTTTTAGTATACAATGGCAGTGGTGCGTATCATCACATTGTGCAAATCAGTGCTAGTGACCCACACCTCTAAAACTGCTTAAATCAGGGGTGCCAAACTCATTTTCGCTTGCGGGCCGCACGGAGAAAAATCAATTTCAAGTGCCCGGACCAATAAAATCACAGTTTATATTTATATAACTTTAAAACAACAACTTCAAATTAATTATTCTTTTTAATACTGTCAAAAATAGTACTAGTGCAACTTCACTATCAATCACAAAACATTATTACAACCATTACTAGTTTTTCATTTATTGAGATTTTTTTTTAATTCATTGTATACTTTACAAAATAATCTCACAGAGGGGATTAAACCCGTTTGCGGGCCAGAACCGGCCAACGGGTCGCATGTTTGACTCCACTGGTTTATATGAACCCAAGAGTGGTCAAAAACAAACCCACTGAGTTATTTTATATTAACTTAGCAATTTTGAGTGTGTGTCATGTCTCTGGTTATAGGTATGCCTTTTTTACATTGTTTACATTTAAAACACTGGATTTTTCTTCAAGCAAAAACTCAATGTAGACCCACTGACATTCAAGGTTCTGACAGAAATGCTGAAAACATTCATCTTCACACAACCCTGCTCTGCTAGGACTGCTGATTGCTGGAGAAAAATTAACACGTCTAATTTTGTCCACTATTTCCTGCTTTTACAAATCAAGCGTGTGTCGATTAAAGTGTAAAAGTAGCTTCACAGCTCTGATATTATGCCGAGTCAATTTTGTCCCCCATTTTTAAAAGCAGACAGTGCTAAAAGAGCTCTTAAGTGACTCTTGCCGGCACCCCCAAATCCAATTGAAGTGCTGTAATGCTTGGACAGATCTGTTCAGCTTGATAAACTTTTCTTAAGAGGACATAGTTCTTAACAGCTTAGCGTCCTAATCACTTGCGACAATCTTAAAATGAAGATGTATTAGGCTACAAGAATGTGTGGTACATTTTGTATAGTATTGTGAACTATCTCCTTTGAATATTGGCGCAAAACTAGCATTGGCAATGCAATAACACATTGGGAATAGAAATGGCATATAACAGCTGGAACCCAAGGACTACTTTATAATGAGGACACAGGTAGGAAACAAAGAAGACATTTTAAGTAGATATCTATATCTATATTTCCACCTTAATTCACCTCTTTCAATGAGGAACATGGTGCGGAAAAACTAGATTAATAATCAGGTTCTGGAAAATGATACCACTGGAAAACGTCAGAGAGCGTCAAAGTGTTTATTCTTTGAAAACGTCCACTCGGAATCTTTGATGATCACAGTGACATTGTCAGACACTTCATCTGCAGACTTCTTTTAACCACCTTAAGCATTATGATAATGTATTCTCGTCCACATTAGTTGCAGAGATTAGACTGATTTGATTAATGAATGCAACTACAGATCCCTTCTTTATGACTATAATTCAAACTGGTCCATTACTGAAGAAAGCCGTTTCCCATTCAACATACTTTTTGTTCGAAATGTAAATTCAGAAATGATAACACAGTGTGTATCTGGTGTACAGCTCTATAGAAATTTGATGCACATTCCACTAAAACATGCAGTAAATCATATCTTGGCGAAATGCAGAGTAAAATTGACTATATATTTTTTTATATGTATTTTATGGTATCTTAGCCAGAAATAATGGAAAGAAGCAACAAAGATTGTTTTATAAATGAATGAATATTCTTGTTACATTTTAATCTACTGGCCATCTGGTACCAGGTTCCACAGAGATATTGACCAACAATATTTTCTTGAGTATCAGTGTATGACAAAATGATTTATTTTCAACATCTCATACCGTCCATCACAAGATCATTAAAAAACGATGCAAGGAAGATTTCATTAATAAACGTTATGCCACATCAAGTCATTTCTGAGTGATTAGTCAGTAAACATGCCTGGCATAAAAACATCACTGATGATGCAAATAGAGGTGCCAGAAAAGCAAATACTGTAAATAGTAAAGCTTCAGATAGATGAAGATCAATTGTTCAGTGTCATTAAGCAAAAACGTGATTAATGCTCACATTTTGCTTTTTAAGCCGTTCTGTTCATATTAAAAGATGATTCAAGTATGGACTCATTGGTCATGGATTTTTGCTTTTTAGAGTTTAGATATTCCCTTAGATTTTTTTGGCCAACAATAAATGATTTTACTCGCATATTTCTCAAGATTCCAATTACGTGACAAATCAAAGAACCCTCACTTGGTAGTATTGCTGAATGGAACCCCAAAGTATAGGGCTTGACATGTAATGAGGTGTAATTTTCATGTCAATAGAGCCAAAAGGACTCACACATTTACCTGGAAGAGTCTCTCTTGCCTGTTTTCACTGTCTCGGTACCAGCATTTGTGGCTCTGTAAGTGAAGTTCCAAGTCAAAAGCTAATGTTGAGATCACAGTCACACATCAAGTAAGTCATACATCACTATGTTACTCAAATGTTTCGCTGCCTGCTGCTTTCAAAGTGCTTCAACCAAATGAATTCTGAAATAAGTGCATGCAAGTCTTTTCACAAGGCCATGTATCATGCTGTGGTCATAAAGAAATCACATTTTTATTGAGTTGATCAAAATGTGAACCACACTCGGGAAGAAAACTTAACCGCAGATACTACTTCTTTGATTTGGGAGTGGGTTACTTTCTAATACTGTATGTTGGAGTGCTTTTTCTTGAGATTTCTGTCTGCTATATCATGAGTAAAAGACAAACTGGAGGTGTGACTCTAACAACCTATGATGAGAGGAGGATAAAGAATTGAGCTGTGGTGAAATGTTAGCCTTCATTGTTCCCTTTTGCTTTTTTTTTTTTTTTATCATGTACAGTATGCTGTTTAAAATGAATGAAGAAAATGAGAGGACATTGTTTATAACCAGTAAAACAAATCACATTTTAGCTGCATCTCTCAAATTTTCATTGAGAAATACACATGGACGCTAATAGATGTGTCTCCTTTTACAGATAGATTGCAATAATTTGAGAGACATTTTGTAAATTGCAGCATCTTGCAGAATGCAACACATGGGATGAAAACCCATTTTTTTAAATGCTCGAACTAAATAAGGCAGTTGATTTTAATCCCTACAGTAAATACATCCTGAGCTGAAAAGTCAGTCTTGTTATATTTTATATTTAAAAAGCTTGATGTGTTTTATTGAATCAAATGACCTATGGGAGCACATTCCATTGTTTCACAGTACTGTACTTCTATTCCCCCTTCCAGCCATTTTCCCACTCATGCGTCTTGCTGAAGGTTAATGACGGACTGAATCCAAAAGCTCTGTGGATAGCTTGTAATCTAAAACCTCTGGCCCTATAGACTTAAGCCTCATTGGGGAGGAACAAGGCTGCCTTTTACAGTCTAATACTGACTTGTTCAAGGGCATGAAGGAGATCATGGATGCTATACTATGGCAATTTTCCAGTTTAAAAGCCTCCAAGACATGTCACTTTTCCATGGGCAAGGTCACATCCCTCAAAGATATGTCAACACAAATATGACCCCAGCCCACCCAACAGCACATATAATTACAACATAGTACACCGTATGCCACATCTTATGAGATTTGTTTGGAAATCAAAATTTAGTTAAATGCATCCTTTTACTTTCTTTTGTGTTGAACTCAGTGCTCACATTTACCTTCAACCCGAATCATATTGACGAAATAATTCATAAATATCACAATTAAACCAGGGTTATTTTCATTTGCTATTGAAATGACAAAGACCTGTAGTTAAATTTAACAAGTATAAAAATACTGTATATCTAATGTCATCTTTTACTCTTTTACAGTGTACTGTATGTTTGTATGGCTTAAACATCACAGCATGGAAAACATTTGACAAGCCTGATACTTTTGCCACCTGAGTCGTTTTCTGCATTCTCAAATTCTTGTACGTAATAATGATCGATAATAAAATATATTTATGCACAGTGGAGTTTCGCAAAACAGCAGTTGCGTCAATACTTTGGAAAAAATACCCACAAAAGGGAACTAGTGATAACAAGGACGAAAAGGAAAATGTGAATCTCCATTGGCAGGAGCAGTTTGTCATCGCGTCACTACATCAAATTTGTTGTTTAAAACGCAGGTTATTTTACAATTGTTTCAATAATAACAGTAGCTGATTCATACCTGACCCATACAAATGCAAATGTTGCTTAAAACCATGGTAAGTGATGACAATGATGCTCATAAATTTATCGGTATTTTTTTTAACCCTTTCATGCTCAAATTATTAATTTTTTTTTTCAAACTTCTAAAAAAAAAAAAAAAAAAATGCCTCAATCAATATTAACTTAGCAATACTTAGGGGACTCAAAAGTTTCCAATGCCTGCCTGAAGAGGGTTAATGGCAACGTTTTGCTGACCACTTTTTGATACCAAAATGTCAGATGTATTAGGGGAATGTCATCTCTGTCCGTTCCAAAACACAGAAAAGTAGGCTTGTGCCTGGACAAAAATGAAGTTATGCAGGGTAATAGACCGCACAAACAAGTGCCACAGTACAAGAATTGGACCTAATCAGTCTGCATTCATGGAGGACTAAGGTAATCAGATTTTTACTTGTTTAGAAGCAGAAGTTCAGAGCATTTAGAGAAGTATACATTAAAAAAGGTATTCAAATGTATGATCGGTTCACAAAAACCACCCGTTACGTTGATCATCGGTTAGCTGTCGTTTTATCAATAAATTGTTGTTCTAGATAGAAATTGAAATATGACTTGAAACCAAGCTATTTTAAATGTTCAGATGCCTTTATTTATGTGAATCTAATCAGGCTGTGAAATGTGCTTATGCTCGATCAACAGTTGGTCTACCGGATGCTCTTCTGTTCGCAGTGAGGCAGATGAGCATGCAGGAAGCAGCTATTTACTGTCTGGTGTTATGTGTAAATGAATGTAGTGATGCATGTGGCCTGGGATTTTATAGAGCCCAAATGTACCTGGGAAAAATCCAAGCCTGTGGCTGTTGATTTGCAGTGGGCATGAATCTAGATCTGACAGAATCTTTTACTGCACTATTGGCCCCTGCTGCCACTGCCCACCCCCACCCCTTCTCTGTAAACCTCCACTGTGTCTGTATGCGGACATCAAACATAATCACGCAGCTTTAAATCACGGGTGCCTTGGAAAAGACACTCACCGGCAATAAGGACATTGATCGTGAAGTCTGACAAGGTGGCACAATATACTCTCCAAACATCCTTAGCCATTAATCCTTACCAGCACATTTACACTGAAATCAGCAGGAAAATAAAGCTCTGCAGGCTTTTGGGTCATCTTTGTTTTAGAGGGAGAGAGAGGCAGAGGGAGAGAGACATGCATCTGCAATGATACCTCCCTTGACGAAAGCAGCAAATACCCAGAAAAAGAGAAATCAATGCGCTTTAGAGGATCCTTCAGGGTTTTGTTTCCCACTTTGGAATGGCCCAGCTTCTTTCCATCTGCATCATTCAGAATACAATGTGCCAACAGTATAAACCCACTTCCCTCTTCGTAATCCCCTTCAGCCAAACAAAAACTTACATCTCATTTATTCTTGTTTACATGTACATTTCCTTAGTACAAAGAATGATTAATGCATTGCAAGTTTTCCTTTCCACACAAAGCTGTGAGCTAAGAGGGGAAACATTGGACGGTACCTCTCTTACCCTTCAAGTCAAAGTCACTGGCCGCAGAAACATGTTTAGAGCTGATAAGCAGGCCGGTGACTCTCTCGAGAAACTGACTTTTTTTTTTTAACCACTCCGAACAAGACAAAAAAGAAAGATGTCTCTTAGGTACCATACTGTAAGCCCCTCCCAGTGAAGCCCTAACAAATCTGCTACATCATGCCCATACATTCCTTTCCTGCCGTTCTTATGTCAAGATAACACGTAAAGTCAAGATGGTGTAGTCAGGGTGCAAAAATAATGCAGGAGATGTATGCATAGATTGGTATGTGCTGTTTCATTCAGATTTTATATTCTGTCTTAAATGTTACTATCACCACTGATTATGGACATTCATATACTGTATATGTTATATTCTACAAACAAACAATAGGCATTGCCCCATATGCTTCCCTTGGCTCTATTGCATGTCAGTCTCATAAACAGAGCATGCAGATTTCCATTTTGGGTGTTTGCTGGTTGTCATTCATCCAGAGTAATTTACTCTGCTGCTTGATGTCTTTATGCCATCAACATTTAATAGTCAAGGATCCCTGCCATCACAGTGGAAATTCAAACCACACTAATCTGAGCTGTCCTGGATATTGGGGTTTATATTTTGACTTCACAACCGAATTTCTTCCACCGCATCTGCTCTCACAGTGTCGTGCTAATCTTCTATCTGGAGTTACTGGTCTCCGCCAGTCTGTTGTTCATGATGCCCAGGGCACCCACTCCTCCAGAGAAACCGTTGTGACGTGAGCTGCTACAAACCGTCCTGGGAAATCCGTTGGCCGACTCAGAAAGCTGCTTCTGCATGATGGCCAGCGACACCTTGTTGGATGCAGCCAAGTCTTTCATAGAGATCATCTCCCCGGACATTCTGCGGCCCTCGGTGTCACTATCACACGGTCCGTCCATGTATGGCGGATGGCGACCCTTGGAACCTGGCCGAATAGCATTGCGTCTGCCCAGGAAGGTGCTGGCCTTATTGCAACGCTGGCAAAACAAGCAGCTCATCTTCTCCAGCATCCAGTTGAGCACCTGCTTGATAACAATAGAGATGACATTGAAGAGAGAGTAGATGCAGCAGACTCCTGTTAACATGAAAAGGAAGTTGGCCACCCGGTAGAGGCCTTGGTATTCATAAGCTGCCGTTTGGCTGCTAACAAAATCCCCAAAGCCGATGGTACTGAAGGTCACGAAGCAGAAGTACAGTGAATCTAAGTAGGTCCAACCCTCCACGGGAGTGTACATCGCCGAAGCGCAGCAGGAGATGGTGATAGCTGATAGGCCTAGAATCAGCATCACATGGTAAACGGAGGGCTTCCATCCGGGGAGACAGAAAGCCGAGAAGTCCCGGTGAACCCCTGGTGGAAGGAGGCCACTGTTTCTGATCCTCCTCTCCCTCACAGCCTTCATGACAACGGCCAGTAGCGTGATTATGCGCTCCAGGAAGAGATTAAAGAAAAGGATTGTGGCAGCGCATCCCAGGAGCCCGTAGAAGATCAAGAACACTTTGCCTGCAACTGTCACGGGTGTTGTCATCCCAAAACCTGCAGAGGGAGAGAAAAAAAATCCGCATTAGTCTGATTCTTACTGTGCTTTGACTTCTGGAAAGTTTTGGAGAGTCTTATCATAGGTTAGAAATAGTGTTAAAATGAATTAAGATATGTATGTGTGGTGAATTTCTTTAAAGCTTGTAGTTGTTCTGGCTCAGCTGTGTTTCTGTAATCTGCCACCAGGCAATGCTGGTTGGTGATGAAAATGAAGACCTCTTGGACTCAGGCATCTTGGTTGGAAAAAGATTTATTCCATAGTTTCATACTGCTAATGTCAGAGCAGGCTCGCTCATGAGGTCAAGATGGCCCTTTTTTTCCTTTCTTCAAAACCATCTCTCTCTCACAATACTATTCAAATGACATGTTCTGGCAAATGTTCATTTGTTCAACGGTTAGATGAGGTGAGATGGTGAGGAGTCCGGCAACCCCCAGCCCCCAGGGATGGCCCAAGAGGATTGCCTTTGTTCTCTGTTATCTAACTCAGAAGTTACACTTAAAAACTACCACAATGAGAATTTAGTAAAATACTTAGGAAATATACTAAAGAAATTAATACAAGTAAATGAACATCCCAAAATACACTTCATATGCTTATGGGAAAAATACACTAAAAGGGTTGTAAATATTGCATTGGGGATTTCAACACAATTAAACCATTTCCACTTAATTACTCCTCAGAAATGTATGACTATTAACTATGAGGCTCTATGTTTTATGGTTCTAGGGAAAGGGGACTCTTGTCTGGAAATGGGTGAGACATAGGATGATTGGAATGAAGCATCTCCATCTGACATTATTCCTTGTCTAGTATTTTTTACTTTCATGTGGTCTTTTCAGCTCTCCTATGTCTGACAAATGACTCAATAGATAATGTTGCGCCTGCTGAATGTATGCTTTTACAATTGATGGGAAGGCAAAATTCAAGGACAAAGGGTCAAATAGGAGGGACAAGAATGTCTGCAAAACATCTTAGCTAAGCTTATTTTGCCCCGTTTTAAAGTATGGCTCCCTACTATCATCTGATTTTGTCGTCAATTACATTAAGTGTTCAAGCAGAGGCAGCGAGGCGTGCTTGACATTTTAAAGTGTTACAGGTGCGGCTCTCAGGTAACCTCTATGTGACTGATGTTGTTAAGTGCAGAAATGTTCCTTGTCGTGTAAAATTCCAGGACATTGCTAGCTTCGGCACATGTTAAGGGGCGAAATGTAGCAGACTGACCTGTGAGCAACAACATTGTGCCAACCTTACTGTTGGTTTATCCGGTAAAAAATGTATATTGTGGCTGCAAACTGTTATTTTTACTGTGGTGAAAACCTTTTGAGACATGTTATACAGACACTACACACAATCAAATGCTTATCTAATTGTGTCTGCAAAACGTGGTATGCAATGAGACTTTATAATTGGCTATTGCTGTAGTTCATGTCACAATTACAGAGTTTGGTTGTCTGCCAAGATAGGTGTTGATCATATGCAGTACGTCAGGATTTGAATTGGTTATATTGAAGTGCTTTAATGTTTATAGTTAGCACTATGCGGTTTTTGGACAGAAAGAGCAAAAATTACTCTTAACATACCCCACACAAAAACATCATTGCAACGGAGGGGAAAAAGCCAATTGTTGGGATGTGTGTACCATACTTAAGGTGCAAAAAAAAACAAAAATCACCCACAACCATCAAAAGGATGAACATTTAGCTTGAATTAAAAAAGACAACATGCGCTGTTACAATGTTTTTTTTTATAATATTAGAAATTATATACAGTATTTGGAAATGTAATAAAAACTAACATCACACTTTTGTACTCTCCACATTGACAAATGTTCAAATAGTTGGACGGGGGGGGGGGGGGGGGGGGGGGGTGCTTCGGTTTTGTCATGTGAAGTGTAATTGCAATAAAACAAGAACTTTGATCATTTCTTTTTTTAATTCCAGGCACTTTGATGCACTTGGTTGTTTTTTCCATTTTTAGACCAACCTGTAACATGTATGAACACTGTAAAAAATAATGACCAGTGGTTTAAAATTGATTTATGTTGCTCTTTGCATTTTTAAATGTTAAGAAGGATAAATTTTTAAGTATACTTATACAATTTTTTTGTCATATTTTATTGAATACAACAAACAACTAAGCACACACATACATTAATAAAAAAAAAACAAAAAAAACATACATGGCATGGATCTATTGGTTTTTCACAAGGAGCCACAAATGAAATGTAATCATAACAATAACCACAATACAATTGAAAGTGACAAGCATTAGTTGTTAATTTTTGTAATCAATGTCCCTGGGGGGAAAAATAGGAAAAGGAAAAGATAAAATAAATGAATGAAAAATGACACACAACCAACATCGAAGACAGACTCACATAAAACTGAGTTAACCTTATGCCCCTATTCCAATCCCTGATCCCCCATCCTGACTGACCGTACCTGCTTACTTATACAATTTTTTTAGATATTCTTATTTATTGTTAGTACGTCGAGTGTGTGTGTGTGTTGGGGGGGTTATCTTTCTTGTAGGGCTTGGCAAAATATAATTGTGAAGCAATGGGTTAATGTAACTGAAATTTACCCATCCGCTTTTTAAATTTTTTAACCAATTCATTTTTAGAGTGTACACCCACACACATAGTGAGCCTGAGACTATTCATTAAACAGCACACAGTATTTTTGTCCAAAAAATAGACTAATGATGTAAAAAATCAGCATTTCCTAGTTCCTTTTCACTTCCGGGCCAATGTCAAGTGATTTTTTTTTCCCATGACAGTGACCTTTCATTTATGTCTCCTTTAGGGAAACTCTTTACTTTTGGTATTGAGTACCTTTATCACAAACCTTGGCCGGGCGTAAATGACTTCAATATTGAGACAGTATTTCCTTTATGATAGCCAAAATGGCCTTTTCAACCTTATCTTGCTTACTGAAAAGCACTCTCGTGAGCGCTGTTGATATGCTGGGTCATTTAGATCAGTACTGATTGACACAGATGGTTTCAAAGATACAGCAGAGAGTAAAACCTCACTCAGTCAGAATACATGGGTCAAGTAGACTTATTGCACAAAAGCAACAGCTGTGCTCCAGCCAGCATTATTTTACTGGCAAAGTCCACCAACGGACAACAAGGGAAAGTAATGGCGAGCTATTCCGCAAATTAACCTCTGACAGCAAAAAACCTTTGAGTTTCACATTTAATTAATTAGTGGGCCAATTCTCTTTCAGCCCAAGTGAAAACTTAACGTCTTCTTCTAAACGAGCAGAGACCGCCTTGCGCACCGTCTCTCATTACCAAGCAAATGACCTAAGAGAGTCAAAGGCACCAGGCATCGATTGAGCGTAGCATTACAGAGCTATTACTCTGGAGCAGAGTGTCAAGATGGATTAGTGACTACAGAACAAAAACGGAACGCAAAGGACAAGCATGCCACAACGACACCTGGATGCTTCAGGATGACTTTATTCGCCAAGACCACTGATTAGATGTGGAAGTCGACAGCAGAGACTAATGATGCTGAAGACCTTGCTGATAACATAATCTCTGCGTCGGCCACAAGGAACCGCTTAACTCAGCAGAACCTGATGAGAAAAACATGTGTGCTAGTGCCACCAGAGCCCACAGAAACATATTTATTCATCACCATTAACTATGCTCGTCTCCACATGAGAATGGTGTTAATAGCTAATGATTCTTGCAAATGTAATCACACACCAGAGATTCAAGAGGGAACGGAGATAGGACCATTTGTATCAATAATTTACCATTTGAGGGATTTAAGAGCAAAAGAAGATGCTGTGCAGGCAAAGCGAGGCGAAAATGCGGTGTAGCAAAATAAAGCACATTTCTGGACTGTAATGATTTGATCATCAGACGTGCTCAGCAGCAATTAGAGGGAGGACACTGTTTACAGCAGCTCTCACTTGCTACACTCAAATGGACAAATTACAATGCTTCATCAATGTCAGAGCAATAGTGATGGAGGTGTTGATTAACTCGATTTATTTTGACCCAGACCAAATAATCAATCATCTTTAAGTCTAAAACAAATGTCTTGGGTGATACACAGGCATAAAATTTCGTTTCAAAACATACATGGAGATTATCTGGAGCAACGGGAGGCTGATAAAGTACAATGTTGTTCCAACAGCAATGCATAATTACTGCATCCGGTGCAGATAAAATAAATCAAAGTGATCGCGGGATACTGTATTATGCAAACTTGCATTCATCTGCCAACAGGATAAAAAAAAAAAAAAAACCTCACAAACTTCATTATACTTGCATAATAATAATAATAATAATAATAAAAATTCAGTCCCAACACCAAATATCTTTATCAGGCCTATGCCTGACCTTATTTCAAAATGTTGGTACTTGCAATTGTCACGTTGGGGCATGGCGGGTTGAGGAGGTGCGGGATGTTGGAAAGGCGGAACCAAAAAATGCAGGGCTGACTGGGGTAGGTTCGAGTAAGGTGATTTAATAACACAGGCAGGGTTGAAGGAATTGAAAAAATACAAAGTGCAAACCAAAACGTTGAACTGAAGCTGACTGGGGGCGACAAGGAACGGGGGGCGACAATGAACGGGAGGCAGCACGGGAAGGAGGGCAACGCGAGGCAAGACGGCGAGGGGAAGACGTACAAGGAGCGTGAGACGAGGCAGCGGGGGGACGACGAACAATGACCCGACAAAGGGACGCGGCAAAACACTGGGGCTTAAGTACTAACCGAACTAATTAAGACGCAAGACACCTGGGGACAACAATGGGCGGGGAAACTTACTGGAGGGAACACGCGGGCGACAGGTGAGGTTAATTAGTGATGACAGACGAGGGGAACACAGAGGACCTATAACTGAAACTACACAACCCAAAAACCCACAACGAAAAACAGATCATGACAGCAATTGCAGCTGATACTAGTGTCACCTTCTTAGAGCCCTTTTGCGTTCACAAAGAACTTTTAAATAGATAGGAAAATAAACCAGAAAATTAATCTTATGAAAGGAAAGTGATATATTGAGATATAAAGATTTGACCACATTTGACTATTATTTGGGGAATTTTGTGTATTGAAGTGGCATTGGTACCTGAAAATGATAAAGGCGACTACTCAAGTGTTGAGTCCTTTTACTGGTATTGTCTGAAAAAAATGCAATATTTAATATCACAAATTATTTTTTTATCAATGACAACCAACTGTAAAGTTACTGCATATGTGCCTGAATATAACCAAAGGAAACATTTCATATCATGCAAGGTAACAAATTGATCAACTGTTTTCTCATTTGGATTTATTGAGCTTGAAACTTTAGTGTTTTAGTTCCCTCTCTCTTCCATTTATGTTTATTTTCTTAACCAGCAGGGAGCTCTTTAGTGTAAAAATGGTGCTGCAGAACCCGCTGCGCCTTAATGCGCCAAATAGAGAAGCGCAAGTGCAAAACATTAACTAGTGGTGGTGTGCATAGAAGGTTAAAACCCAGATGTTTCCCTCATGTACAATACGAGAAAATTATATTCATTGGCTCCCTAAAGAAGTGAAACAAAACAACAACAACAAAAAAACAATTTTGTTTTTACATCACACAATATTGGGCTTTAGGAAAAAGTTCTTGGATTCTCAAATTTCTTTTTTTTGCAATTAGCTTCTGAAAACTGTTTTTTGTAACACAAGCTGATTAAAAGCATGAAAATATAAATTAGTTAGTTTCTATTCCTCGTGATAAACGTTTTGTTGCCTGACGCTATATTTCACAACTTGCATTCCAGGTGATAAGTTTGCAAATGCAAAGAAATAGAAATCACTTAGCTGTATCCAAAACGATAGCATCACAATGATAGAATGGTAAGCGGGAAAGTAAGGATGATTCTAAGGGACCATGACTGAAAGACACGGACACATACTGTGCCCACCACACAACTGTGATCTCCCTGGCCAACTTTACTTCATCTGCCCATTTAGGTTGGCTTTCAGTTCCTCATAAGTGTACTTTGACCTCCCGCATAGACTCCAAATAGGTTTTAAAATGTGTCAAGCTGCACATCCTCATAAACACCAAACCAAATTCTAGCCCTGGGCAGATTTACATCATGCCTCATGCAGGGCTTGCGCTGGTCATGAAAACAGTCAAAATGTCTTTCAAAGGGGCACTTTAATGCCAGAAGTGCGTTTCAATTCATTCTCTTATGGAAACTTTGAAAACAGGTCATTTGTTAATCAACTTTAAAAACAACAAGCAACCAAGCAACGGTTGGAAGTACTCTTTCAATATTGTCAGGGATGTCAGATAAAGTCAGTTAAAGTTGTTTGGGGGTTGGATCACAAACAGCAATCACACCCTGAAGTGGACACTGATTGGCTGTCATTACTGTATGTTTGGCATAACCTGCTAGGTTCCTGTTGTGGGTGGGAGGGCAGAATGAAGACATGAAAACGACACATTGCACATTGCATTTGCATTTAAAATTCAAAAATTTAAACTTAATTTTTTTTTAAATTTCTAAGAGGTTTTACCTCTGGAGAAGGCCGAGAGATAACGCCGAAACATGTCAGGTAACACTTCTTAGAAATTTTAAGATTTTAAAGTTTTTATTTTTGAATTTTAAAGTTTATAAGTCTTGCCACTGTCTGATAAAGTTAAAATCAACAGCAGATTTTAAAATATAGACAGAATGAAGGATGCTCAAGTACTTAGATTAAATATTTACAGGTCTTAATTAAACAATCCCTTAAATTTTAATCCCTTGACAGTATTAAGCATGGTAGGTGGTAGGGATACAATTTATTTAAATAAAGGTTGACTACAGTCAAACATCTTAGTGATCAAAAGCCATTTTCAGAGTTGAAAAAGACAGACCTAATGAAAATTGAACATTATTATCTTGATGCAGTGCTTATTAGGTGTTTGACAGAATCCTCCCGATCGTAACTGCAAACTTGGCAGACAAACAAATACTGATCACGTGATCGAAAACTATCTATAGAGGCAGCTTTGTGTATTCATGTGGGATTGGATGAGGAGTACTGTGACAATATTTGAATGCATAGACTCTGCGCTTCAACAAATAGCAGCACGGTAATTTCAAATGTATTTGGACATGATAATGTCTTGAAAATTTGGTCTATCAACAAACAGGGATGTGTGCTAACCCCACCCCCAGCCACTGCATTGATTCTACTGGATGAAAAATAGCCTCTCAAGGGCAACCATCATTGAGCTAAGTGTGTTTGTCAGACATGACAGATCAAACATATAGCTAGACCAACTATACTCTTACTGATAGCTCTTAGAGCAAGTGGTGTGTTTACGTTCCCATCTTTTGAAGTAGCATAGAATCTTAAGGTCAGAGTCTGTTATTGTGAACATCTCCATATAGAAGGGAATGAAACCCACAGTCCCCATCCAAAGCTTTCGCAACTGTCCAAAGTGTGTCTTCCATTGGTGACCCGTGTCTTTAATAATTAGAATGCTCTATAAAAAAAGCTCCCAGTCCAACTGGCTGCACACACCAGTGGGAATGGTCCTAAATTGGTCCGAAGGAAAATGGAACGGAATACTGCAGGCGTGTCCGCTGCTCTGAGGATTACGTTTCGATGACAAACAGGAAATCATTAGTCATGGGCAGTCTGTGGGGGGGACAGGACAGAGTGGCCAAGGAAGAGATGACAAGGAACATTATTACCAGGCCATCTGCTGAGGAGCTGCCAAAATTCCTGGCACTGTACTCTATTTAATAAGAGGAACATTCACACTACGCAAGCTTATTGTGGAGTAGGTCACATATAGGGTGATGTATTTCTTAATGATATATATATATATATATATATATATATATATATATATATATATATATATATATATATATATATATATATATATATATATATATATATATATATATATACTGTATGTGTGTGTGTGTCAACAGCCAAAATCAATCACAGTCAGTTATTCCAAACACTCGGCATAATGAAACAAGATAACAACAGACCCCCAAAGTTCTATCTGAGGTTCTTTGGTTTTCTTTTTTTGCCCTGACTTGTACCCATTCCCTGGCAGTAACACAGGAACACAAGAGTGATAATTTAAAAAAAAATTAACATTTGTAACTTTTTGTATTGAATGATTGCGCTGGTGCATTTAAGACTGCAAATGGGGACATGGATATGTCTCTTTATGACACTATTAGATTAATAGCTTCCCTCGGGGTGATCCGGTGGCCTTGTCCTTGGCTTTTTCATGACACACCCAGTGCCCTCCATGTTTGAAGATGAGCTCCGTGTCATAAAGCTTTCTACTATTATCCCCACAGAGTAAACACACCTGTCCTGATGGAGCCTTTGAAACACTGGCACTCTGAGATCATATTCAGCAGAAAAGTCGTTGACACAGCATCTCTGTGATACTACATAGAATGTGAAGAGTTGCACAATATGAAAAATCGGACCGTCAGATCTTGCTCATGTAAGAAATGGACAGTGACTGCAAAGTAACTGTAAAAAACACCTTTAAACGTGATTTTATGTCATAGCAGTGAATAACAGTGAGCTGCCTCAGTTAGATGAAAAGGCAATGCTCATTCACCAATAAATTGATTTTTAACTCTCTCATCACTCACTTTGTTTTATTCTCAGTTCCCGTGCCAAAAGGTATCCAAAAGCGGATTTATTGGCCGCAATCCTAAGTCTACTCACACCTACATCTAATAGTAGATGTTGTAGGTAACATTTATTGCCTAGCAATTTGCTGGCAGCTCATCCTAGGAGGACCTCGCCTCTCCAGCTCCAGCGCACACAACCCTACCAAGTAAAAAGACCAGGCAGGTAACAAAGTGCCTCTCATGTGTATGTTCTAATTCTTCCAATAGTAATGTCAGCACACACTATACAAACAAACAATATCCATTACATAACCCAAACACTTTTTCAAGGAATTCTAAACGACTCGCTTGACCTGTTGGTAATTTGTCGCAAGAGCAGGCAGACTACTTGATTACAAAAATTAAAATGACTTCATTGTGAATCCATTTATGGTCAATGCAGAGTGTTAGAGGGTTTAATTGATTAGAATTGCTGTGTCGGAAGAATACGTTAAACTTCTGAAACTGCAGCTGCACAGTATCAAATTACAAAGGGACCTTTTCATACCATTGCTGATTTGAAAGGTGATGTTTGTTTTGATGCAGGCAATTACGCGTACATTCTATAGCAGCAGCTATAGCAGCAGCTGCACTAATATTGTTTAACTCAGACCACAATCTCCTCTATTAAAGCAAAAACAAACCTGTTACTTGTTTGGTACGAAACCATAAGGCAGAATATTGAGGCAAAGTCCCTCCCCGCAATTACGGTTTATAAAACAAACAAACAAACAAAAAAAATCCCACTTTTGGCGGGCAGAGTAAAAGGGTTTTGATGAGGTACTGTTGCAGATGTTCCTGTCTGTGTAATGATCTTATGGAATGTAATCCACTTCTGTTGTTGAAATTGCCCAAAAAATGTGTTTATCCTTTTGCAGGTGTGCAATACAAATGAATGCAGCTATTTTCTGCCATGGGTGTAAAACTCCTGACAGAGTTTTTGATACAGTCGCTATGGACATCTATTTGTCACCTTTGTCATCATGGTCATGGATTTGTCACCTTTTTTATTTAACAACTTTGTCAGATAAGGTCTTGTATTTACTGCCATGACTGGTGTGTTCATTGATGTGTCAGTTGCTAAGGTTTTTTAGCCTGCTTTATAATAATGTCAAACAGGATTGATATCTGACAGTTTTAAGCTCTAGGTTCTCGTTCATTGACGTTGGCAGAATATCAAGCCAAGCTCTCTAGCTGGCATGTCAAGCTTCGATGCCCTTTCTGCTTCTGGGTCCAAAATCCTTCTCATATGAAAGAAGGTTCTTGTTTATGTAATAATTTGCTTGATTTCAGATCAATTTGTATGCTTTTCCCTGTAAATTAAACCGTCATGGTTGTTTTCATCTGCCGGTATCTTTCACATTCATTCACACGGCAACTCAGTCCTTCTCATTATAGGGCAAATGGATGACTGGCAAATGGTGCTGTTTGGCAACAGCTCCTTGCTTATTACCTCTGATACCTATTAAGGGTGACCCGAGGAGGCTCTTGTACATTGGGCAAAAGTTTTGTTTTTGTTTTTGTATGAGCATTTTTCTCTTATTAGGTGAAGTGTCGGATGAGAGTGTTTTCCAAGTAATGTCATGTGTGTGAGTAGTGTGGATTTGATAATGAGATGCCTGCAGATAATGCAGAAATTGACTTGCATCTCACCCCTTTAAAATGTCCTTAAGTACAAAGAGAATATAATTTCAGCGTAGCATGCTAAACATCTTGTGTACAACTCAGCGTTTTGATGTGGATTGTATCATCAATTATATTAGTTACTCAGAGGAAAGATTCATCTTAAAGAGCAGAAAAAAAAAAACATCTCAACTTGCTGTCCAGATTATAATGGATGACAAAATGGGTCGGGTGACTGCAGGGTGCAAAGGACACACAGAGAAAAGTGGTCTTTTTGCTCTACTGATGCAGAAAGTAGAATCGGTGAAACGCTAATCATTTCCAAGAGGATGAGGTTCCGAAAAATGTGCTGCATCCTCTGAACTGTTCCAGGGATCCCTTCTCTGCCATGATTTGAGTCTATGAGTTACAATATGTGGCCAGGGGGACGCCCTCGCTCGTCAGCAAAGATTGATGCGCCGCATTGATGCTGCAGAGTTATGTGGAGATACATATAGGGCTTTATTGTGGAACATACACATTATTAAGGCCTTTAAAGTGGCGTCAGGGAATTGAATTGAATATACTTTTCTCAAATTCAGCACATATCCTGCCTTTGGCATCCCATGTGTGCTCTTAGCTTTGACTGTTCTGTAGCTTCTGCTACCTTACTATCTTACTTTAGTAATGTTGATGCAGAGCAGCAGAAACATTGATTCTCAAATCTTTTGGCGTGATGATCAGAAAACATGTAGTACATATATTGGAGAGTTGTTGGAGTGAATGTTTTTGTTCATTGTTGTTTGTCTCTGCCAAGCTAGGCTTCCCAGAATTTCAAACCTAATCGCCATAATTTGGCTGAGATAGATTTTGGCTTCCATAAATCCCTGAAATGAACAAATTAAGAACACTTTGGATAAAATGATAAGCTACAGTTTGTTAGCTCATGGTAGATTGGCCAGGCAAATGTATCAAAGGCCAAAATTGATGTTGTTATTATTCGTGATTGTTTGGTTATGGCTGAGCTTTGCATTGCATCACTGTACACAGAATTTTCCATCAATTACTAATGGTTGCACTTGTTCAAAATGAATGTTTTCACTTGGCCTTCTAGGAGGATTTTTTTTTTTTTATGGCATGCCCTGTGACCCTTTTATTGGATTTTTACTGCTTATCCATGAGTTGACTTTTGTTGTCATAGTTACAATAATAAATAACAGCCTGAAGCTTCACAGTTAAGTTTTGAAATTGCACTGTAATGTAATCAACTTGTTTTACTGTATTTGACTTTTGAGTTAAACAAAACTAGGATCACAGTTACAAATGCAAAATAACAGACACTTAAAAGTAATGTACTTAATGGACAGAAAAATAGTATTATTTTGCTATACAACACTCCACTATTTTGAGTTAACCGAACCATATGACCTCACCTTTTGTTTAAAATACATTCTTGAAAGAACATACATTATATGATAAAAATGCTCTGTATTTAATTTGTCTGTCCAGTTAAAGTTCAGTTCAGATCCGCCTACTTCCAAGTGAACACTCATTACGATAAACTCTGATAAATTCTCCTTTAACTTAGTTGCGGTTCTTCTTCATTGCCTCCTTTATACCAAAGCTATTTTATGCTGAGCTCAGGTCTACACACTATCTAAAGAGACCCCCAGTGCTGTTGCTGTGACTGCAGGTCCTCTGTTGTCCATTTTTAACAGTGACATTTTGTCGGTGTCATTTCACTGGGCAGCGTGGCACATCTAAAGAAAAAGGAGGGCAGAATGACGTGAGCAGTGGAGTGCATTTGCTTGGATTGCAACACTGCTCAACAAACATAGACTATTTCGGTCAATATAAATGATTGATTATTTTTACATGAATTGCAGTAAAACCTCTTTCGTCAAATGCAGCTAACTCCCCACTATTTGTAAATTACATTTTCTGGGGAATGGAAAAAAAAAAACAGTGGTGTGCAGTTTGTCAGTACGAAGGATTGCCGTTTTGCCGACGATTCGCAGAATGGTGAAAACGTTTTGAAAACGACGCAACATGAAAGAAAAACGTAAGCCAGGGACGCTGTAACACAGGGGTCCACTGTATTCTTTAATAGTTAATCTGAGGTTTAGTTGTTTTCAACTTTTAGCAGGTTGACAGAGTTTTTTTACGATTAGCTGATGACAGATGGACATTTTTTTATTTATTTACAAGTTATTACAATTTTTGTCTTGAAAAAAATTGACGAACCAACGATGATGAAAGGGGTGCGGTGAACAGATGACTGACCAACCACCAAAAAAAAAAAAAGTCCACCTCTGAAAAAAAACATCTTGACATCTTGAGAAAACTCGGGAGTTTTGGAGCCAGGCAAATTTTCAATTGTTCCGAGAAAGCCTTTGGAGCCTTTGCCTTTGCCTTTGGATTTTTACAAAACAAATCACATAAACAAATTTGCAGAATGAGCTGTAACTCTAATAAGCAAATGTACTATAGAAAATCAATGTGTAGGTAGATTTCATTTTTATTGGCTTTATTGATTTTACTTGCATCAAGCTATTAAACTGGTCACATGACAAATGCTTTTAATTCAAATTGAATGGTTTGGTGCCTCCTTGCTGACAATAATGCAAACTATGTGCTTATTGGTGTTGGTGCGAGTAATTGATGAGGCATTTTAGAAAATGTTTGTTTTTACAGTAATCTGCTTTTTCAAACACTATTTCTATGTAGCTTGAATGTCAGATCTCCCATTTCATTAGCTGGAAGTTATATAATCTTATGATTTTTGTCATTTTTGTTGTTGTTTCTTACCCGGGTCATGCAAGCATATAATTGTCACAGGTAGGCCAATTCATCTCTTCTCAATGAATGTGTTATATGACTTGATCTCTTGATCTACATTACGTGATCTCTACTTTAGTATTATTTATTAATTTTTAGTTAGTTTATTAGTTTATTAGTTTATTCACTGTGTTGTCTGTGATAAATTAATTGGCATGATAGAATGTATTGTATGTAGGAGTGAGCAACCGTTTTATTTTGACACCATTCGTTTTACGATGAAATGGTTGCTCTTTGGCATGAGGGTCCATTATACACTCACTCAATATTTTATGCGTTATATCAGATTTTTGGCCGGATATTTATTACTGGTATGAATATACTGTAATATATATGATAAATAGTTGTATAGCTATGACAGAAACTGATTTCCCTAAACTGCACGTAATTGTTTAATATCCATCTTTGAACGTAAAAATCCTCCTTGTTCTGGTTTCTTTTTGCCAGATGCTGGGCAACGCAATCAATGTGGCTTTTTGTAGCCCGAGAAAGCAAAGCAATGAGATGAAAAGCTACATTTACTTGTTAAGTAGGTATGATTTTGTCTTCTGACATCAGCGCCATTAAAATGCTCCATGCACATCACCATTACATAAAATGCTATATACTGCAGTTGCAGCGGGGCGCGCATGCCACGTGAACAGAAAGTGCACATTACAGCGAGAGCCGATAGCCTGATGAGACCACCTTAATTACTTTATTATAGCATCCACCTGGATTCAGCTGACTGACATGCAGTGCACCTGGAGGATAGAAAGGCTCCGTTATTATGTTGCTACATCACATCACCTAACAAGGGCTTGTTTTACACGATCCTCCTTCCTTTGCTACATTGGGTGCACCTGCACTATCAGATGAGATCAAATGCAAATTCTTAGCATAAAATGTTCTGCTGTTTAAATGTTCACTGTCAGAGGGCTATTGCTTTAACGTAAATTGATAGGTTGTAGTTTGTTGTATTGTCTGTCTAAAGAATATCTGAACTGTTGTTTTGGTACTGCTTGACAGTTACTATAGGTTTGGTGTGTGTGTGCGTGCATATGTGTTTGTACAAAATGTAGAAATAATTAACAACTATTATGTGCTATTCAAACTCTGCAGTGTTTTATATAAATATATATATATATATATATATATATATATATATATATATATATATATATATATATATATATATATATATATATATATATATATATATATATATATATATATATATATATATATATATATATACTACACGTTGTAGTTCCTGTTTATGTTCTCTGTTGTCATTTAGCTTTTAGTGGCGTTTGTGTTTGGTTGTTACTTTAGCACCAAGGTTGTTACCTTCTTGGTTTCAAGAAAAGAACTAGCAGATTGACCCGACGTCCATTTTTGTTTACGCGCAGGGGCATTAAGATGACACTTATTTTGTCTTAAGAATTCTTCAAGCACTTTAGTTTTGAATGTTAGGTTGTATCTTACTTTAAAAATGTGTGCTTTTAATTTGGAAGGCCGCGCTATATTCGTGTTTCCTGTTTTTACCTTTCGGAAAATGATGGCGTCGCGTTTCGTGTCCCGTCGCACAGAACACATACTGTAGATGTTGCCCTATCACCCAAATCCTTCAAATTTCATTGACTCCAATTCAAACGCGTCGCTTGTTACGCCACCCACGTTGTCAATCTGAACCAAGCATTTTCTTTTATTTTCCCAAACCACAGAATAGCTGCGACATAAAGATGAAAGAGCTGCATGTGGCACCGGTATTCAGATCAAAATCAAATGAAATTTAATTTGTTGCTGAAAAGTAATTTGGTTATTCTGTAATGCACCATTCCTCGACAACATTTAGTGGTCATTAGTTTTGTATTCATTTGTCAATAGTGTACTATCATGGGTCACAAGTCATAATGACTGCTGCTAATTATTAAATTAATTAAATTAATTATTAAAAAAAAATTTAATGGTGACTTTTGTTTAGTACTTTGAACAGTGCCAAACAAAAGACAGAGCTTTTTGCTTTCTTTTTTTTTATTTCTTTTTTTTTTTTTTTTTTTTTTTTTTTTTTACCATTTTTGTATCAAATTGTGCATGTAGCCAATGAGTGAGTTCTATAATCTTTGAACTGTGCTTTTGTTCCTTGTCTGCACTTGTGATTTCTGTGCGTGGGTGGCTTTAAGTGTGACAGAGTCCGCAGCAATTAGACTGCCAGGGGCAAAAAAGAAGAAGGGCAATAATTCGATGTACAAACCTGCAGTTGAATAGATATGGAAAAATACTCTAATTGGTTTGACCCTCTTCATCACCTGCATCCTACCAGGAGTACTTGTGAACAACAAAGAACATCTCTAGGATGCCAGTGAAGCACAAAAATTAGGTGAAATTAGATCTTGAGCTCCATAAACAGATTTGGAGGGCTGTTCTAATTGACATTCATCAGCTATCAATCACTCTCAAAGGATATAAATAGCACATTTATTAATAGAAGTGACTGTTTACTGAAGACACCAAGTGCCCCCTTTTAATGAACAGTGAATTCTCTTTGAACAAAACCAAAGCAGGGCAAAACAAATCCCTTGAACGTCGACTAATCTGCCACTCCGTCTTGTATAAGAAACTAGAACGAACCATTTGGCTGATTTACTTTGCTTTTATCTTATATTTAATAGGCAAAAGATGAAACTTGTCACATTTACAACCACATATACTGCGCTACAAACATAGGAGGTTTTAGTATGATCAACGATCGAGCAATCTGGCTCTATCTGGCCTTCCGCGTGCTACTGATGCATCATCTGTGAGTCTGGTGAACAAGTGTTTTAACTTGTATTCGCTCCTGTGATGTAACTAACAAAAACAACGTTATTTTAAGATTTTTGCAGAACTGGGGAGCATAAATATTAGTTGCCGTTTGGTACCTTGATGGAGTCATTTGATGTTTTATTGTGGAAAATAAGCAACGTATTTGCCGCAAGGACAAGAGAGACTGCCAATATTTGAAGTCATCTTAAAGGAAACGTCAGCTTCTCTGCCAAGCAGCCAATTGTTGACTGCACAGAAGATTGCTTAATCTGGGTGCCATGAATATGTACTTAATCCCATGACAATACATCCAGTAGTCTGAATCATTTGCTAGAAACCAATCATAAAAAAACCAAAACAAAAAACAGGACATTTATCAAGCTTGTATCTCATATAAGCAAATCGTCGTCTTGTTTTAAGACTGGTCTATGACATCTATTAGATAAACCCTTTCCAGTTGAACTGTTTTTTGTTTCAATTCACTATGCCAAAAATATCAAGATAAGCATCAAAATAGAGTGGACCAGGTGATAATTTTACATGTGGTGATGTGGTATATTCTTACATTTTGTATGGGGCACAAAAAATAATTGTTGCTAACCTTGTTGTCATATCAGGTATTTATTTGGCATGGTCATGCATGTGTTACCTTTGCAATAATAGTCAAGTATTTATCACCTTCTGTCATTTTCTTGTATTTATGATCTTTGTCATATACTTTAAGGTCTTGTATTTACTGTTGTGACTGGTTTGTTTCTTGATATCAGTTACTGTGCAGTTGCCATAGTTCTGGCGTTTGCTTTATTGCCATGTAGGGTTGATGTCTGACAATATTTAAGATTTTGTTTCTCAGTGACCCTTTTTCAGACAGTCATGTCATGCGCTTGAGCTAGAATGTCAAGCTGTCTTCCTAGTTTCTTTTCAAGTCTAGTTTCCCAGTTTACTGTCTGACTAGTTTTTCTAGTTGTGGTTGTGTTGGAATTTTGTATATAAAGACTTTTCACTCCTTTTTTGTAGAAAATGAAACTATAATAAGGATAGCTTATAAGAATGCACTGAAAATATCTGTTTTATAAAAAACTAAGAAATTGCCTGTTCAAATTCAATTGCCGTCTTAGTGAGTCAACAAAGGGAAGCATCTCACAACTTGAACGCTGTACCTTGTTCCAAACCAAATTTTTTCACTACAGATGATATTTGTTTTAAATCCAGGGATGTAATATTCAAATCCAAATATTCAAATTTGACTCTGACTCTTTGGCTTTTGATTCGAACTCGTCTTGGCCTTTGGATTCGTGAAACATTTTGTCCAACTAGGTTTGTATTCCTGAAAATTAACAACCTCCTTTAAAAGCATTGGCCCATGTTTTTAGAACAATCCGAAAGCAACCTGCAGATTCTGTAAGAATATAATTGTGCACTCATAATTGTGCATGTCAAACTTAGTTTAGTTGAGGGTTTTTTTTTTAATTGTTTTTGTTATCTGCACTCACAGGCCATTTAAGGTGACACTTCTAAATGTATCATGAAAGAAATGTTTCTCTTTCTTTAAGTTCACTACTGATCTTAACTGTACTTGGACTTGTATACTTAGATTTGTTTTTGACTCAATAAAGGTGGGCGTGACTACAGCCCCTGCTTGCATCGTTTTGGCCATGTTTGGAGTGTGTTGTATGTGTTGCTATTGAGTTTGTGCTTTAGCCACGGATCCACTCAAGGATAGATGCATGCAGGCACAATGCTGCAAATCCATCCATCCATCCATGAAGGCACACTGCATGTTTGACCGGTTGCCAATCACAGAGTGACTGCGAACAGCCCATTACCACAACAGAAGGTTCTGTTGTCCTTGTTGGGAAAGTTTTAGCAAGAAATGGCCTTTGGATTGCGTGCTACGATATTCCCCCAACTTGGCAAACACACAAGACGCAGCTCGAGTGTAGGCCGACCAAACGTAGGAAACTTTCATCCTTCACAGCGATACTGTGGTGCTACATGAAGGTGAGAAGCACTGTGTAAATGCATCCTCTGCCATAACAATGTGGGATCGAGAAGTGCTTGGGAGGATTGTCTCGAGCTGCAGGGGGATGCCACAGTGATAACACTTTGAGTGGGGAGGCCCCATATCCCTTTCATATCAGCAGCTCATGCTGCAGATCCAGCCAAAGGGGTGGCGGTTGTACGCTGATCAAAGGGAGATGGATATCCAAACAGAAACCCATGCAAGCGCTTGAAACACACTTTGGAGAGAACCTCCGAATCACCCCTTCTCCTCCCCCTTCACCAGACAGAGGCGGCTGAGTCAGTTTATGGGTTCTGTTTATCAGGGGGAAGTGTGCGACAAATGGAGCACAAAGGATTTTAAGCAGACACACACAAACACAGCTTCCTTCTCAGTGAGTGAGATGAGTGCATGTACTGCCCTGAAGCTTTCTGTTTGTGCGTTTTATGTAAGGAAAACAGAAGGTGCACAAAAAGAAGATACACAAAAAGTAAATACATCTAACTGGTTAACTTTTCACATGTGTGAAGGAGATCATTTGATGTATTTGTGTACCCCTGGAGGTATGTGAAGACACTTCAGGAGGTATATGAGATTTTAATAGGGTTTGTGGTTTTAATGCAGTGACTGGAACATTACATTTTTCTTTTCGAATTAAGAGCAAAGTACATGAAGGAACTTATTGTTGAATCGTGTTAAAGTGACTCATTTGCAAAACATAGGCCATTATTTTGTGAACTTTTGTATTTATCATGACATATCTTCTGGAGTTGCTGAATAAAATACATCAAGTGTAAATTGAAAGCTTAACAAATCAGACAAGGATGACAAAGCTCTTAGTTGTAAGCCTTTTTTCTTTATTCAAAATTGCTCTGTGCTGGTTAGGAGATACTTGGCTAAAGAAAAAATATTAAAGAGAATACATAATTTAAAAAAAAGAAAACTTGAGAATCGAGGCTCTAATGTTTTAGTTGTGCGTATAGAGCAATGTTGGAAAGCATTTCACTATCTCACACCTTCACCTGAGCTCACCCCGTTCATCAGTTAACTTTATGCCCCGGGTGGGAGAGCGGGCATAAGGTAAAAGCCATTATACATGCAGGCCATCGCCACAGCATTGGCCCGCGGGATATCCTGGGAGGGACACTTGCTCTTTTCTGACCTATTGCACAAGTAAATGTTACAGGGGGTGGTTTGGGAGGGAATGCAAAAGGGGGCTCTCGATGACATTCCAGTTGGTTTGAATGGAAATGTGGCAAAAGACTGCACCCATGGGTGCTGTCCTATAGAAATGAGTGTGATGTTCTAAATGGCAGGCGGTCAGATGTCGCCCCCCTGCCAAAAGACTTCCACAGCCAATATGTAACCCATGGGGGGCGCATGCAACTCTTGCACCTGTTATATTCTGCATGTAAGCCAGTGGAAATGGGCTTCATAATAGTTGATATTCAATCGTTACGCTGAGCACATCTGTAACATGAGGAATATATATTTTTTGCATTACAAGTTAGTGTTGCTGAATGTAGTCAATGGACTTAGTATACGTGTTTCCAGGGTTTGTCTGTTGGAATGCATAAGACATCCAGACACTTTTGGAGGCTTTCAAAATCCAAACAAAATTATTGATCTGAAAAGACAATACAAGCATAGATTTAACCCTCATACATAATGGGATGAAAATACACATATTTTGGAAAAATATAACATACGAATAAATTATGTAAAAATATTTTATAATGGTAAGTTACTTTTCATTCACCCTTTAAACTAAAAATAATATTACATGGGTTACATTAACCATTCCATTTCAGTGGAAGAGAAAATATTGAAAGTATTGATTTACAATGAACAATATGTCTTTGTTTATCTATCTATGTTAGCAATGAATATTGACTGGCAGGATTTAACCCCTGATGGCAAAAGGTACTTAATTAACCAGCTGTTCACGTTTTGCAACCATTTTTTTTTTTGTAGCGTTCCATACATGCAAGTTTTTTATTATTTTTTTTCTAAATCATCTTCTCCTTTTGGCTATCATCTTCAGGAGTTGCCACAGTGAATTAATTGTGTCCTTCCGGGCCTGTCCCATGCATCCTTTTCTATCACACCAACTACCTGTCATGAGGCGGCGTGGCAGGGAGAAACGCCAGCGTAATTGCAGGGATGTTGGACGCAGATGCAGAGCGGCTCCAAGGCAGGAAGTGCGTGTAACAGTCCATGTTTAATGGTCAAAGGGCAGGCAAGAACAGAAACGGGAAAACACAGGATGGCAAAAACTCCAAATGACACAGGTGGGCTGGCGTAACACAAAAAGAACACTAACAGACAGGTATGCACAGGGATACAGGGACGAGAAGCGAGCTACCCAATACTACACAACCGAAACTAACGACATGAGACAAATGACAAGCTACTATGATCTGACACTAGTTGTAACAAAAACTGGTATTAAATACACACACTCATTAGTTACTCGGATGCGCAACAGCTGGAAAGGAAACAATAGGCAGGGGAAGTGGATTGGTGGAAACACGAGGGGCAGCTAATGCGTGGTGACACGAGAGGCGCTGAAAAAGGAACTATGCAAACAGAAAAGAACAAAACCCCCCAAAATAAACCCACAACCAAAACCCAAGAAAACATGACACTACTTTCATGTCCTGTTTCACAACATCTGTAAACCTCCTCTTTGGTCTTCCTCTAGGTCTCCTGCCAGGCAATTCAAAACTCAGCATGCTTCTACCTATACAGTATATTCACTATTTCTCCTCCGGACATGTCAGTACCATCTCAGTCAGGCCACTCTGACTTTACTTCCAAAACCTTTAACATGCGCTGTTCCTGGGATCTATTCATCCCGAGTCTATTCATCCCGGTCACTTCTGAAGAGAGCTTCAAAATCTTCATCTCTGCTGTCTCCAGGTCTGGCTCCTGGCCTTTCTTCAGTGCCACTGTCTCCAGGCCAAACAGCAAGCTGATTTCATTGCAGTCTTATACACCTCCTCTTTAATTTTGGCTGAAACTCTTCTATCACACACCACACCTGACACTTTCCCCCAAGTTTTTTTTTTTTATTAAAAAACAAAACAAAACAAAAAAAACCATATATATATATATATATATATATATATATATATATATATATATATATATATATATATATATATATATATATATATATATATATATATATATATATATATATATATATATATATATATATATATATATATATTTATGCCCTAATTAAGTTTGAGAAGCACCTTAAGCACTCAATAGTAACCACACGTTTCTTATTGAAGGGTGTTTCAATTGATATGGAAGAGAGACTATTCAAAACGTCAGGGTCAAGGAAAGGACGTGATGTTAGATGATAAATCATAGCTCATAAAGCACTCACCTATGGTTGACACCACGGTTCCAACAAAGTAAAAAGCCCCTGTAAAATCCCATCGCGGTCTCAGAGCGTCCGCTCGAATCCCGGCGGCGATGGCTGCCTCGTACTCCCGCAGGAAAGAGTTCAGGTCCCCCAGGCTGATGTTGAAGGTCTCGCTGAAGTTACGGAGCGTCCCGTTCCAGCGGCCGTGGGCCCGCAGCTCGGAGGGCCTCTCGATGGCAGAGAAGACCGCAGCGCCGCACAGCAGGTAGAGGATGATAAGGAGGGCGAGCAGCGCGAAGCGGCCGTTGTCCTCGTTCAAGTGCAGGGAGCGACAGCCTTGTAGACGCTGGCCAGGCATCATCCAAATTTCAGCACCACGCGCGCGTTGGACAGCGACAAGCTCCACGTCGGAGGAGGCATCAAAACAGCGGGTGGGCGCTCACTGCACCGCCGTCACTACACTTCAACGGGATGCCTCTCCTTCAAGTGCCACCCGTCCCATGGCGGAGTGGGCATCAAGGAGGATCCACATGGGGAAATCCGCCACTTTGTATGGACTCCCCGAGGAGCAAGAGTTACGGTGAAAAGACACCGGTGCATTATGTCATGCTTGATCCCCGCACGCGGTCGTTGACCAAATCCAAATGAAGTTTTAAAAAAACACGAGGGAAAAAAAACAAAACAAAAACACAAACTAAGGCTGGATATAGGCGAGCTTTCCTTTGTGTGTCCTATACCAAAAAGGTTTCACAGTCTCATGCGTGGGGAAACGCAAGAGCCGCAGACTGCACATTTGCTCACTGGCGCGCAAATGGCGATCTTACTCCACGTTGCTCTCTCTCTCTCTCTCTCTCTCTCTCTCTCTCTCTCTCTCTCTCTCTCTCTCTCTCTCTCTCTCTCTCTCGCTCTCTCTCTCTGTCTCTGTCTTGCTCTCTCTCGCTCTCTCTCTCTCTTTCTCTCTCGCTCTCTCTACTAAAAAAACAGGGGAACCGCTGTTAGTTCAGATGGCAACGGGAGGGGGGGCGAACGGGTAGGTACAGTATAGTTTGCTCAATAAGCATGTTTAAAAGTTTTGCAGGAACGCTATAAAGTTAATTGGATACATGATCACTGATAGCAGAAATCTCCAGTATTCAAGTTATTAGTGTAAGCGCTAAAAACTGACATTAAATGCATTTAACCATGGTTAAATTGGACAAAACATTAAATTTAACCATTTAAATGAGTTAAATTCATCTTTTTCCCCCTGAAAACCACGTGTTCAAAAATGGTAGTTATTTTCCAGGCAGCTTTACGTTCGGAGAATTTTGTGTCGCTGTCCCCTATATAAAAGAACAATTTATGTAATTGAACCCTGACAAAATGAATGATGACCCCAAGCTACCGATCCATGAAGAAGGCCACGAAAATATTGGTGACAGCTTTCAAGAGTGTAAGTGAGTAAGTGTGTTCCAAGAACCTGCCACATCCACACAGAAAGGAACAAAACGATCATTAATGCAGTATGTTGTGTGACTGGAAAGAATTTAGAATATTTTAGAAAATTACAACCTGCACATGTGCAAACAGCATACTGCATACTTTTGATGTGTCAGCAGTCCCTCCTGATGAGGATAAAGAGAGAACACGAGTGCTCAATTGGATTCCATAAATAGATTGACTGGATTAAATTTCTAATCTCATGAATTTACTTACAAAAATCAAAGCAGAAGGTAAAGCAAGTGACACACTTGGTTGTTGTGCATTATCGCCGTCTCCATCATTTCAAGTCATTGATTTAAAGTACTGATGGTGTGAGCTATTTGTTCAAAATGAGGCTCTCGATTAGAAGAATTATTATAAACTGTTGTTTGACTGTTCCTGTTTTTGTTTCACAACAAAGCATAATGGAGGATGACATAACCCTTCATGTTAAACATGAATCTATAAACACCCCCAATCCTCACCCTTGGTCCCCTATAAATTTTTTCTCAGGGTTATATGGAGGGACAAACCCACACAGAGAGGAAGGTCATTCCAGGATTGAATAAATACACTTAACACTCTTCTCACGTTCAGGACACGAGCAACAATATAAGCATGAAACAAATCAGTTATATTATGATGCTCACTTGTACGGTGTCTCTCTGAAATTTAGCTGCATGGGCTCCAGCTCGCCCGCAATCCTTGTAAGGATAAACTGTATAGAAAAATGAATGGATGCAAGTTAAATTGTGAGGATGGGTGGAAGAGGGGTTAGCATGTCTAACTGTGGGCCTTACTGTGTGGAGTTTGCATGTTCTCCCCATGCCCACGTGGCTCTCTCCGCCTCCTCTGGCTTCCTCCTACATTTAGAAAACATGCAAAAGAGGTATACGTGACACTCAAAATTGCCCTTGGGTGTTATTGTGTGCATGCATGTTTGCCCCTGTGTGCCCTGTGATTGACTGGCAACCAGTTCCCAAAGACAGCTGGGATAGGCACCGGCAAGCCAGGGACCCTAATAAGGATACGCGGCCATAGACAATGAATGGATGGAAGTTAAAATGTTTAAAAACAAACTTATACAAGTTTGAAAGAATAGCAGTTGTATTTGTGGCATTGATGATTGATGGGATTAATACGATTGATAATGAATTAGAATTGCTCTGGTTACCTCAAAATTTGTCAATCCCTCCCTCTCTATCAGGGTGATTGCTAGCTCATTTGCATAATATTTGTATATGCGGTGAGTGTTGCACAATGCCCTAGATAAATCGCTTTGAGGCTTGTTAAACACGCAACAAAAAATGTTTTCCTTCTGCATTGAGAAACGCAGGATAGACCGTTAGAGGATGGTGGCATCCGAAACAGAAGAAACTATGCACCCACAAGTGGGGACAAACAAACTTTTAAAATTTGGTTATGTGCTTGTAAAAAATTCTGCCTTTTATTTGATTATTAAAACTTCCAGAAGTAATGAAGACGCAATGTTGAGACATGACCAGTGACATAACAAGACTTGGTGCTTTTTCTTTTTTTGTGTACCTAGACTCCTGCCCTAAACACAAGCAAATGCACACATGTTTCTTCATGCCAAGAATTTTTGCAGGGCCACCAATTTTAATATTGTGATTTTTATATCAAACATTAAAAATACCACAAAAATATTCCAATATAGAGTATTACAATTGGTTTTAAAATGTTTAAATATATTTTCATATATGCAAAAGGCTCAAAACAATAAAGTGCTTTTCCATACAGCTTTAAATAACACTAATTGCTCTTCATACCAAAAAGAAGCTGTCCTCACTCAGAAGTTCCTCTTGCAAGGCCTTGGAATGTCTTTTACGTGTCTGTAACAGGTCCGTTTGCTGGCATAGCTGAATACACCAAATTCATTCCTTGAGGCTGTACAGATGGCCAAGATGCCATCTTTTGACCACCCCGAGAAGTGGGACGCGGCAGGAGTGAATGCTTCTGTGATCCAGTGAGATGGAACGCTACTGCTCGACTAACGGAAGCCTCAGTGGCGGGACTCTACATTTTGCCTGGCTCGGTCTGAAAAATAAATCTTTAGATATCTTAGCCATAGCGTTCCCTTTTTGTCTTCTTTATTTGCGTGCAGCTTTTTGTTTGAGTTTGCAAAGTTTGCCAATGATGGCGCTTTGCTACGACCAGACTGTTGAATGCACATTGGGTGTTCTCAGCAGCGTAGTTCCATATGTAGATAATTGAAGTTCATGCAGGGAAGCATGGTTGTGTGACATGGTTAACCCTTGTGAAGTCTTTTTTCCAATCTTTTGACCTTTACATCAAAGGAAATGAAAAGAAGGTAGTAAGGAGCTGAAATTACACCCAGATGGTGACAACATATCAAAGTTCAACTTGGCACGGCCACTTAGTTATCACACTACCATGAGTATGCCATCCCTTGGCTAAAGTACTGGGAGAATGATGTGGAGGAAAATGACCCACAGATGGTTATTAAAATACTGAATAAAAAAGTGAGAATTTTGCTTTTCAAGATGACAAACTTAACTTTGCTGACGTCACGTCACCCTAATTGACATCTCATATATATTACATCACTCAGTGCGTTACATGGCCAACAGAGGATGTGGTTGTAATACATGCTGATTTTGCATGTAAACGTGCAGTAATGGAAGATAAACTCGTTGTTTAAAAAGAGAACTCGGATGGAGAGAAGATGAAAGCCATTGCTCTTTTCCGTTGTGGCGCAACATGATTTTTGCTTGGATTTGCTCTCACAACACGAGAGCAAATCTCGAGTAGCTCGTGGACAACACGTACAAGACAAGCGGTGCAATGCAATCTTTCACATTAAGTCTTGAAATAGCATCATCCACTCACTATTAACTTGTGCCAAGGTCAGATAATTAAAGAAATTATCATTTGCTTCTCCAATACCAGTCGCGCAGCGTGACTGATCTGCCCCGAGCGATTCGATCTACATAATAATGCTGGATTTTTGTTGTTGTTGTTTTTTTTTTTTTGTAGCCTGCCCTTATGACAGTTTCTCAGCCCCTGTGCACAGCACTGGCTGCACCATCAGTATTTATGCCGCTGGATATGAACATGGTGTAGTAATGTTCAAGGACCCAAAATAGATCATGATATGTTCACACTTTCCAGACTTAAATATATTCATTTATATTACATTTGGTTCATTGGCAATTTAATTTCTTATTAAATACAAGCTTCATGGTGCTGACATTTCAAACCAGGAAAGAAAAAGTCTCTTGGTGGGCCACGAAACATCCATCAAGCCATCATTTTGACTGCTTATCCTCACAAAGGTCCCGGAGTAAATGCAGGAGGCAAAAACATACACTTTACTGACATTAAAATGCAAGGTAAATGTGAGAGCACAGAATAAGCAAATAATGCTTAGAAATGCCTCAATGAAGTTAAATAACACTTTGGGGATGTTTTGGGTGAGAAATCAGAATTGTAGCACAGTTAAAAGCTCCCAAAAGTTGACTTTTTATGATGGGCCCCCTTTAAAATTCATAAAAATATCACTTTTTATTCTTTCAACAAAATGTAGATGTCCACAACAGTGTTGATTAAAGTAAACTTGTATAGAATTTGAATTTGTATAACTACTGGATTGCTCTCTTTTTTTCAATTCTGACACATGCATCGATATTTGGTGAGAGGGACCTATTTGCAAGTTGCATCATTCAGCAAGTGCCAAGCAGGCAGCTGTTTCAATGATGTAGACAGAACAAGCATTCCAGCCATTGCTCTGCACACCATAACTGTCCGATTACAGGAGATACAGAGTACACGTGGGCTGGATAGAGGAGATACTATCCTTCAAAATGCAGCAGCGAGAGCAGCCCCTCTACTGAATGGTGATGAGGAAACAAAGAAGGGAGCGCACACATGCTGTAACACTGAGAAATGAAACAGCTGAGTGAGTGAGGGATTTCCTTTCACCCTGCTGTGCGAGAGCAGCTTCGCCGTCCTTTAGAACATAAGGCGGAACGAATCCTTTGTCATGCTCGAAATACTCGAAAGACATTCTGTGGTGGAATGCGTCCCATGATGTTTTCCAATGGAAGGTCGGGACAAAACGATTGTCTACTCACATTAAAATAAATTAGAGTTTATTGATTTAGATGTGGCTTGACAAAGCCAATTAAGACAGTCCAGTCCTCTGAGTCTCAGAAGGAACCTTAGCCAAAGTAATTTGTTACAGTGGTTTGAGGTCAAACGTTAAACAGAGGCGCATATATAAGTAAAAGGTTAAATCATTGCTTTTCTTCAGAACATCTTTCCTTGTGTGCATTTAATCCACAAAATGTGCCATTAACTAGGTTCTGCTCTAGAATAGAATAGAATAGAATAGAATAGAATAGAATAGAATAGAATAGAATAGAATAGTTTGTTGTTGTCATTGTAACCCGTTCCATCCACGACAAAATTTTAAAACGTGCTAGACCTCTGGAGGTAGGAGGATTCTTCCTAACACAAGCAATATACTAACACACAGTAGGGACAGCATGGCTCTGGTGGTAAAGTGGCTGTCTCCCAACCTGAAGGTTGTGCACCATGTCCTCAAATTCAAATAACCACATATGTCATATGCCTGGAAAAAAAAAAAAGAAAACTGAAAAAAACTACCACTCAGAGCATAATCTAAGTCTCCTAATGGTGACAGATTGTACAGCACATATTTTTCTCCTACACATTGTGGGCTATGCTAGTGGATATTAGTGTGGATTAGCAACTGAAAGTAAATCCCAACTGAGACCAAAATGAAAATGTTTGGCCAAAACTGAAAGTGAGAAATGCTCTTTCCACTCTGCCTTGCTTGCAGCCAGTTGACCTAAGAAACGTACTGTAATATCACACAGCGTAAATGACTGATGAAAACTTAGTAAGACTGCATAGTATGGCTCAGAATATTATTCTTGGTCCGAGTTTTAATACCTCTTAAAAGTGGACGAAATGCATGCGCTCCAGTTTTTTTCACCCCATTATTGGTCCTGATAAAAGTTAGCTTTTATTGAATGATAGGAGACACACATTTAAACATTTGCAAAAAAGTAAGTCAATGCATCAAATGTGAAATTTGATGCATTGACTTACTTTTTTGCTATCTTAGTTTGAGATGTCTGACTGTATTTGAATGCACCACTTATATACTGTAGTTGGCGGCTCGTGCGAACACCGTAGACTTAATTGTGCCATGTCATACACTAACAGATTGATTGATTAGTGTTTTCTTAGCATTCTTAATCAGTGATTGAAATATGTTTTTTTTTTTTTTTAAATGCCGGTGTGTTGGTAGATTCGTGATATGGTGGCAATAAAATGGCACAAGGATTCAAGTTAGCTACCCAATCCAGCACTACTCTGCTAATGCAGTTACAAAGGCCAACTCAAGAAAAAAAAAAGCTTCGGTAATTGCAATGTTGTCCATGTATTATTGAAGACATTAAAGGGGCTTTTCCAACATTCCTGATTTAGTAACTTTCCTAACTTTAGCACTTTCCTCTCGTAGAGCTGCAATGATTACGAAACAATTAATTGAATATCAAATTAAGCGATGACCATTTTTGACAATCGATGAATTTTTTAAAATATTCCAGATCATCAGAATTTCAGTAGTAATGTGCACAACTCTTGCACACCAACATCAATTTGGTTCCGTTCACTAACCTTCAAATGTAGCGCTTGGCAAGGGAAAACAGACCAACTATCTACATAACAACCTTTCCCCTTTTGTGGAGTAGTAACACTTTTTCCTTCAAGTGACAACAATGATTCATCAGTGTGAAGGCGCTAAGAATGTGTGACTGCATCACTCATAGATTGTCGGCTCTTGCTGGAGGTACTCACCTGTCAGGGACGACAAAATAAACGTTCCCCGAGCACGTACCATTTCAGTGACGTAAGCAAAATTTTGCATTTGTATTGAGTTACTCATGAATCTTTTCCTTAGCGCAGTTACAGTTTTGTGATAATCGTCCCTGGATGACACACTGTGTGACCAGAGTCCAGTGAAAACATGGAGGTGGACATTGGAAGCTTTGCTGCAGTGTTACATCTTCCATCCACCCACCCACCTACAGCTCCTGAGGGTAGCTAGAGGAGCAGGATTGCAAAACTAAACATTTCTTGACTTCCCAGCAAGCAAGTAGGGAAGCAGACATATAAATCAATTGGGGGAATTTCAGCATCACTTTCAAGAGCCATACTGATCTGCAAGATGAGTTGTTGACAATGCATAGACATGGTTTAGCATCTTTTATTTCAACACACATTTCATTGTTTGTTTTTTTTGTTTATGTTTCTCAAACTCACTTTGATGAGGCAGAGCACCTGAGCTCCCTTGCATATTTAAATAAATGTGCAGAAAAGAGGTCAAGTACAGTTAAGATGTATCCTGAGATTCTCCTAATTTCCGGACAAAAAGCTGATGGGACAAGTTTTTAATTCCCAGGCTGCACTGGTGGATGCTGGGATTTTCCTGAAGCAGCAAATGTCTCAGTCAAATAGTTTTAAGTGGCACTTTGCGCAGACACAACAGTGCCACTCTCCAGTGGGTCTTTATTTGCCTACAAATTTAATACACAATGTCTGTATTAGCAAACACTATTGGATGAAGAAGTGCTATGGCATACTGGAAACAGCTGATTATTCCTGTACAGTACATGTAGTGGGATCTTTGTAGTGCAAAGGTGTCCAAAGTTTTGCAAAGAGGGCTAGATTCAGTCTGAATTCAGATCCATTCAGCTTCCTGTTGCTTTAATTTTTAAGTATTTTTTCCCAGCCACCTTGTCGTAGATTTTCATGTGGTTTCAACATCATGATAATTATTGTATTGTGGGGTTCATATCGTGGCAATATCGTCTAGTGACATTTGGATACTGCTATAGCTCTATAAGGTAGTCCTTCTTGATATTGATTTTCCTTAAAAACAGCCACAGTCTGTCATTAAACTAGACAAATACTTTTCGTATTTCTGTGGAAAAAAAATCTAATTTTTACTTGTCCAGGAATCAGCGGCTGTCCCTGTCAACTTTTGGTTTCTTCTGTACAGTTTCTGTTTTGGAAATTGGCTGGAAAGGGCCACACAGGTCGTGAAGGATTCACTATGACACCTAACACGACTATGACAGTGTGTTGGGAGAGGCAGCATCTGCTCGAAGCATACAGTTCCAAAAGCACCCAAAAGCCCAGCTGTACTCTTTTGGTAAAATATACAATAGCACCACATATTGTTAATTTTATGCCAGAGGCTATATGCCAGTGGGACTTTGAACACGGCCTGCATTTGGCCCCCAGGCTAGAGTTTGGACATGTATGATGTAGTGGGATTATGAATTATGAGTGAAGTTGCTTAGAGGCTTTAGTCTAACAATGTTTGCCATTGCAGTTGTGCCTTGGTGTATAGCTGAGTGTTGTTTATGTGGATTACCTCATTTTTCCATTTTAAAATTCCGTTTATAACAATACAGTATACCATTCTTATGATTCCTACTACTTAATAGCTGGATAATAGTTTTTTAGTTGTAGAAGTATATTTTTACCACAGCGCTTGTATTGGATCTACAGTAATCGAGATTATGCTACTATCTAGTTTTGTCGACAGTTTTGTTAAGCTCTCACTTCTTTTTCACAATGCCGGATTGCCCACAGGAAAGCAAAAATCAATGGGAGCCTATAGATTGTTCATGTTGTGAGAAGAGGTCCTATAAGCTTCGACTCACTTAGCCCACAGAGACTTTCAGTTGTACAGTGAGGGAAAACTAACTTGGTCCAATGCATTCATCATGCTGACAGAATCCAATAGGTTTTCACCCTTTTCCTTCCATAGGTTCTTTGTTTCCACACAAGTTTTCTCATTTGGATTTTCAGACACGATAGAATCTAGTAAACTCTATATTTAAAACATATTTTGTATTTCATTGGACCAAAAGGCTTCATTTATAATACTGATTCTCAAGCCTCTTGGGTTGTATATTATTTAATGCCATTTAGAGACCTGCTGTTTTTTTAAGCAAACAAAATATTAATTTAAGGGGTAAATTTATACAGTACATCTAGGTTTTATTATATAATGTGATATAATAGATAACTGTATAACTGTAACTGTGGCTGAAATTGTATTGTCTGTTGTTTCCAGCATATTTTAAAATTCAACTTCAAGATGTACAGTATACAATAAGAAACGTTAAAAGTACTGTAATTACATAAAGATGCATGAAAATAGTCCGATACCTGCTCTGAACATGGGATTTTAAGAGAAACATTTCATGTAAAAAGTAAAAAATGGTGCAGTGTAGTCTACTAATATTCCGGATGGGAATAAGCATTGTGTGAAAGTTATGTTCTGCCATTTTTAAGATTTCAACAAATGGAAAGTTTTTATCAAGCTTTTACTACAAAATACCAGTGTTGTAAAGTGTTCTCGTTTATAAACCGGGAGAGGGGTTATAAGTATCAAGTTCGTATACATTAATACCACATTAGCTCTATAATGATTGTACATGTTCATTGCACAGTTTCAATGGAGAAAAAATGTCATGCAAGTAGCTCATTTATTCTAAATTTGGATGACTGCTACTCAGCAGCCAGAACAGCTCAGAATCACAAACTGAATGTTCAGCAGATGTGGAAGGTCTCGAGGGAGTTGAACAGTATGTCATGTTGTCGTGGCATGGACACTGTGTCTTCATCAGACGATTGTGAAAGCTCGCTGCCCAAGGGAGGAAAAAAGGTTTTCACAAAACCGACAGTGGAGTCAAATCGCTTTTTACACAGGTTCTATGAAACGTGACACAGGGCTGAATTCAGAATTCCCCTATTACAACGATAATCTTGTAGATGTTAATTATACAATGTGTTCATTATTGTCAGTTGCAAACATGGACCTTTTTTCATTTTGTATTTCGGATGTCAGTAAATTGTGAAGGGGTGCCCTTAGTCATGGTCAGTAAATGGTGTATTGTCACAATCAGTGCAATATTAAGTTGCACAGATGAAAATGGAATAGAAACATTTTAATGATAATGAAATGTTTAAAGCAGCAAAAAAATCTTTCAAATATTTCTCCATAATAATATCCAAAAACATGAAAGAACAATAACTTCAATTAGTATGAAGTTTCGCACCTCCGGAGAGTTAGTTTTATTTGAACAAAACATAAACACAAACATACCAACTTAAATTGCACAGCTCCTAAGAGCCCTTTTATGTTAAATTTGAAAACCAGTAGGTTAATGATACAGATTATAAAATCTCATTAGAGTTCAGCATTTCCTCCTCCAACCGACATAACAAAAAACATCTATCTAAAATCATATTTTCTCTTTGAAACAAATGGAAATTCCAGAATGATTTTTAGGAAAGTTTTAGACGATGATATACAGGAGTATTTTATAGAAACATTCAGTTATTGTATACTTTAATAGAAAATAAAAAAGTAAACAATTTAGCCGCATTTTTTGGTAAATTTCAATTGACATTGTGCTCCTCAGCTATAGCCCTGCCCACATTGAGGCCTTGCAGTACAGACAAGTTTGCACAAACAAAACACCTCAGTCCTACTTCACAGAGAATAAAAAACATACAGTGCCTGTGAATGTTTGTCATATCGTATGTCTGTATATACCGCGCCACAGTTTGTGTTGAATTACACATTGCTTAAAACGGTGTTTTCTCAACTTTTTTTTGAGTCAAGGCACACTTTTTGCTTTGGAAAGCGCCAGCCGGAAATTGCAGATGATTAGCGAGACAAATGTCTACCAATCACTATCATCCCTTAAGATCTCCTCTTAAAGTACAGTAGTCTGCTGCGACCTATTGGCGAAGAGTATTTATTACATGATTGTTCTGCAACATACTGCTTTCACAGCCGACTAGACATGGGAGGATCTCAAATTCTGATGGTATGATTACCTTCAGCAAAAATATCACGCTAACACGAAATTCAAATGATCTCCAAAATATATCATTTGAAAATAGTTTTGCTAAATATCAATTTTTTCTATGTTAAAAAACATTTTTATTTTTTGGACAAAATATGTAATACAACAATTGTTACGGTATCAAACATTTGCCACACCATATTTAAATACATTTGTAAATAAAATCAAAATAAATCTTGAGTAACCAAAAGTGGTTTTGCTCAGCAAGAAACATACATATAAAAATATGGGTGAATCCTTTAAACATTAACTTCAAGATTAGACTTTTTTTTTTTTTACAAAATTTGAGGAAGATTGCATCCATCACATAAACTGAGTTATGAGGTGAAGATGCTTATTTCTTTATCAATATTTCATTTTGTTTTTATTCACACAAACGCCCAACTTCTTTGTATCATGTTTAGTTTCCTAGTAAACTTCAATTGTAAATGACAAATAATGAGCTCGGAGCCTCCATTTGAAGAATTATCTCCGAATGGCTGCTGGTCATGAAGTGAGTTGAGTTTGCAGCTACCACACAACACTTTTTGCTAATAGACTCTGGTCTGGCCACCCATATCTCAATGCATAAATGTAATAAATAATGTTGGGGGATCCTTCGTTTGACCCTATAGTACTAGTGCCCTTCTCCGCTTCAATAGTTTCTCAGTCTCAGACCCGCTGTCAGAAGGGGGAACATGGGGAAAGAATAACAGTTATCAGCGGGATTGCTTTTATCCTCTTGCACAAAGCATCACTTTATTATTGCTGGCATGATGATGAGAGCTCAGATAACAACTCTGTTCTGCCATTACAGAGCCACGTGCGGATGTTTCCTCTTTGTCCAGGTCGATTCAAGGCTGGTTGTAACAAACACACACAAAAAGAGGAAAGAAACAGACATTAGGTGGTGAGCGTGATGTCTGGTCAATAGACTAGTCCGTATCTTTGGTGACAGATGCCTTGACATATCTCTGAACGTTAGCGTGTGTCTGTTTGGACATGTGTTCGTGTCCTTGTAAAAGCTAATTGGCACTCTTCTCCTGGGAGATAAGTACACGCCTGAGGCCAGCAGTCATCTTACTCAGTTACCAGTACCACCTTCCGTCACTCTCTTTCACTTATAGCATATTTAAAACAATGCCTCACACCAGACAGTTTGGATGGATTGTGGATCAAATATTATGACATTATAAACATTTCAGCGCACTCTTATCTGCAGACTTGTCACTGAAGACAAATCTTGCATCATTTTTCCCGGCCATCCCACACAGAAAAACAGCTTTATTTAATGTTTTCACAACCACAACCACGTGCACAGATCCTCTCATAAAACAAATACAGTAATAAAAATGGTACCATATGTCTCCCAGGTTTTAATTTTTATAATCTTCAATATGTTATCTACAAGGGTCATAGATCCTATCAAATGATTGAAATTATGCAAACAAAATGTGAAAAAAATCCTTAGTGGTTTGAAGCTGTTGTGTGAATTTTGTTGTAAAAAAACAATGGTAAAAATATATCTGTTGCATTTTTCTCAATTGCAGTGGAGCGACTGAAGACAAATTTAAAGGAAGTCATCAGATTTTAAATTTTAATTAATTTCTGCAAAAATACACCTTTGAAATACTGACGAAACTCACCAAACTCCAAAATGCATCTTTATCTTGTGAAGCTCCTTGTATATAGCCGACAAATGTCATGTTCTTTGTTTTGTGTTGCTGTCGGGGTTTTTTTTTTTCCATTAGAGTTTGATGTTGTTTTCTTTTCCTTTGTATCACTGTCTCATTTAATTGATTGTGATCACTGGTGATTGTCATCAACCCTCCCCTGTGGCAACCAATCAGCTTCTTGCACCACTTGTTTCTTGTGCAGGTGTTCATCATTGTTTCATCAGCTTGTATTATTAGTTCCCTGTTTTTTCTGGTTTTTCTTGTTGGATCATTGTCGTCTCCCACCTAATGTGTAAAGGTCCCTTGCCTTGTTCAATGCTGTCATGATTTCTTGTGCCAACTTTAAATTTTTAATGTATTCTTGGTTATAGTATGATGCTTTATTGTTTTGGAATTTTGTTTATTTTGAGTTTTGTTTATTCCAAGTTCCTTGTTTGGTATTTCATTTTTCTATTCATTAAATAGCTTTTCGGAGAAACACCCTGACTCCCACCTTCCCTACACTTGAGTCCTCAACCCCCACTTCCGTGCCTTAACGTGACATAATAAATATACACACCCCGATTCGAATGTCAAGTTTTTGTACTACGAGGTATAGAAAAACGAGACCAAGATAAATGAATTTCAAGTCTTTCTCCACCATATGACCTCTAACCTGTAGAATTCCATTACTGGAATGTGATGTGTTCATAACTCATGTTAAATGGGATTCTGCACTTGCCTTGTACCATTTGAAGTGGCTCTCATTAACCCTCAACGGGTTAGGGTTAGGGACCATTCTCATGGTATTTTAAACTTTCCGCAGCTAACCCAAGTGTATACAGGCAAATCGTCAGAAAGCATCCGTAAAAGTAACTACTTAAATTCTAATATACCCCTAAATGTCTCTAAAATTTGTGGCTGCCATATCCCCTTCATGATGTCGCTCCAAAACTGACCAGACATAAACCAATATCAGAGAAAAAAAAGATAACTTGGAGTATGGAAACTTATGTGTGCAACTGTGATTTTAAAGCGTCAAGACACTCAAAAGTAGATTCAAACAGTACTTCACACCCTGAAACGCAAGAAGTTAGTTGTAGAAGAAAAACATCCCATCCAAGCAGTCTTTATACAAAATGAATGTGCTCTATAAATTCATGCATTTGACATGGTTCATTTTTACAAAATAAAGCTAACATTACAGCTATGACCTCTCCATTTTGTGCTTTGTATGAATTCCACCAACTTTCATTCGGCCACTCTTGTATTGATGAATGTTTGCCATGAAGTCCTCCACAAAATGATGATGATCACAGGTTTCTTACCCCGATACACCTGTTTCAAATGATTAGCTCATAAGCAAGCTCAGCAGAAGTCTGATAACGATCCTGATCATTTGAAACAGCAGGATCGAGTTTGGACACCCCTGTTCTACAGGAAAAAAAAAAAAAAAAAACCTTCATGATTAAAACGTTTTTATTTACTATGCCAACTTGCAAATCTCCTTTCTTTACAACTTCCATGTAAACCGGAAGTAAAAATAAACACGGCTGCTAAGAGCACAAAATAAGCATGGCATTCTTGTACACTCTTTCTAAGAAGAAGCTTGCTTGCTTACAACATAAGCGTCAAGAACACCTCGAACCTGAACAGGTAGCGGACCCCAAACAGACAGGTTCTCACAGAGGGAGTTTGAATAAATTGAATGTAATAACTGAGCGTGCATACACAGCATGAGGGGCAAACAAAAAAAAAACTCCAAAATCAAAGTGGCAAAAAAGTAAGTCCAAAAAAGGCAAACCGAAAGCGCGATACAAAAACAGTCAGATGGCAAAGTATCAAAGCATAAAAGTTCAACGTAAAGTGCGACATAAGAAACTGTCTGAAGTGAATAGAGGAGGGGGCACGCCGAAAATGGGTCACATATCATACTAACTGGACTAACCCAAGGAAAACAGTATGTTGCAGAACCCCGAAAACCCACACCATTAAGACAAAACAGCTAACTAAAACAGTCATGACATTAAGCAGCTCAAATTCAGCCCATCAATGAATACAAAGCACCCAGTTGTGACTTTAGCTTCAGCTAACGATAGTGCCAAAGACGCTAATATAGCCAGCCATAGCAAGCTCTTTGCCAAACTAAACTGGACAATGTCCGTGAATTAGTCTGCCGTGGACACGTTGGATGTTTTGTTTTAATGATATTTTAATTGATGGGTGACAAAAGAAAATAGCACTATTTCCTCCTGAGGGTCGAAACTAAACATTGTAGACAGCACTTAATTGGGACTTATCTCAAATACAGCAGAAGGTAAATGGTTACAACTGCATCTGTTAAAATATGTTAAAAAAGGTAAATGACTGGAGCCACTTTTTTGTTGTTGTAGATCCATTTTTTGATCTGCTACAATTAAACAATATATCGAAAAAAACAAAAAACTGACTTTGGTTGAGGGTTTTTTTCAGAACTTTTCAGACTGATTAAATGTAATTAATTACACCAACTACACATTTTAATTAATTGATGTAATTTTTTCTATTAGAGGCTTGAAGGTTTAAAAAGCATATTTTTCACTGTGTGTTCTTTTGGTTCAATGAAACCAAGGTTCAGCTTTTGGTAATAGTTTCAAAAGGTTTGTTTGGAGCAAGCACAATACTGCTCATCACCATTGCCAAAACAAGCCCATACTTACAGTGAGGTTTTGGGGCTGTTTATCTTTGACTGGAAATAAAGCCTGAGAAAAAGGTGAAGGAGTTATGAACCGTCTGAAATAGTAGATGATGTTGAAAAAAAAAAAAAAAAAAAAAACGATAAAAAATAAATTTAAAAAAAAATTGGCTTTTTAATAGAAAAACATGTAGTGTAAACACATGTGGTACAAGAAAAGCTGCAGTTTATTTGAAGTTATTTATTGGCTCTTTAAATGGTAGCAGGTGTGTGCTGTCTCATTATGCATATTGGTTTGAAAATAATTGACCAATCCCAAGATGTACTCCACATCTCACCCAAAGTCAGGTGACAAAGGCTTTAGCACACCCATGATAAATGAGTAACGCACAGATACTGTATATTCAAACGACCAGTTTGTGTGATGTAGCAAAAACTGCATTGCATCATATCGAGAGCCACATCCATTATCTATTCCCTATCATCCATCTTACAGTTTTAAGCAGCATATATGACTGGTAAGTGTATATGTACTATGCTAATGAGTTGGGTGGCAGAGAGAGGCAGGGATGAATATGCAGCTTTCATGCACCATGGTGTTCATGCCATCTGGAAATGCCACTGGCTCTGTCCACCAAAAACGACTGCTAGAAATGAGCGTGCTACTGTGCTGAGTGCAGCCTCGTGAGAAATTGATCCCTGCTTCATAAAGCATCTTCATTTATCCCTTTCTTCTCCAGAAGCTGAGTGTTGTAGCTTTGCAATGCATACACACCCTGTCACTTAGAAGTCCAAACAATTACCAGCAAAAGTGCAACCTCATATTTTTTCATCTTCCTCTATCTCTTTCCCTCGCTTGACTTTTTTTTTTTTTTGCCCTCCAATGCAATGCACCAAGACAGCAAATTGCAGCAGCAAAGTCAGCAGTGCCTATGGGTAAGAGCCATATCCTTTCTTGCTTCCCGCTGGAATTCCTAAGAACGTTATTCTTCTGATTGATGACACGAAGAGTAGAATCTTAAAAGGTAATTATTTCCTCAGGGAGAAAGAAATTGAATATTGCCTGAGTCCCCTTTGTGAGCAATTTGTTCTTCCATTCTTGGTAAAAGACTGGGATTTATCAGTTCACCATCATAAGCTCCTGATGAGTTTTCACAATCACTTGAGACTGGCAAGTTATAAAGATCAGCAACCATGTGAGGTATTAGCTGCTAGTAAATGTTGCTCCTTCCCATACTTGCCATACTTCCTCCCCAGAGGGGGATATTTGCCTGTGAACATTCATTTGAGTTGTCATACAAAGGTGTAAAAGGACATTAAAGTGTCCCGGTGGGACTTGAAGCATGACAGTAAGCCGGCATGCACAACAGGACTGCACCCTCAAGCTCAAACAGTAGAAGTTATTATGGGATATAAGATATATATGTGTGTTGCAGTAAAATGTCACAATGAAAAATACTTTAAGGCAACTATTCAGAGAAATGTAATAACTGAATCTGAGAGAACGTAATCATTGCCTCCCTGATACTGTTAAAACTGCAGTCGTGTGAGAAAAGACATTTTAATCTCAGTGCAACTGCAAAATCTGACCTTCTGGTTGTCTGGTTCCACTTTAGAGTCTCATTAGAGTTCTGATTATGCTTCTCTTTTTCTTCGTTTTTTCTTTCTTTCACAGTTGGCATGACTTTGTTGCAAAATGTGTTTGCATGGTCTTCTGTAAAAGATGCCATTTGCCAATAGTGCAATAGTTTCAGGCCCTGTCGAATACTCGTTTGCTTTTCTACTGTGACTAGTGCAAAATGTGCAATCTGCTTCTCTTCAAAACTTCATGGCTTCGTGGCGTTGGAAAGGAGATTTGTTGTTGGTAACATCTGTGATGTCCCAAAATGACAAATTAAAAATTTTAGCAGACGCAGTGGAATTGAGCTTTTTTTGTAGTTCTTGTTGTTGCTTGATGGCAATGTTTTTTTGTTTATTAAGTTTACACTGACAAGCAACAATATAACCACATGCACAAATTAATATGAGCCAATTCCTGATTTTACAATGATATTACCAAGTTTGTTTAGTTGTTTCACAAGGATTTTACGATGATAATAATACCAAATTTCTTTATTGTGTAATGTTTTGTACTTAAGACTGCTCAATAAATTTGCCAATCACAGTAGCTAAAAAAATACAAAAAAAAGGATCATTTTTAACAAGCGTGTCAATTCCAGCTGAGCATATTACATTTGTAAGGGAAGACATTTGACTTGGCAATTATACCAAGTTTCAAAAATTGTTTGACTAGTTTGGCCTCCATCAGTGATTAACCATTTGGCAATAGCCATGTGAACATTTATCCAAATAAACATAATTTGTGTCTACCCCTCATTTTCCCACTTCATATACATATATATACATATATATATATATATATATATATATATATATATATATATATATATATATATATATATATATATATATATATATATATATATATATATATATATATATATATATATATACATACATATACATATATAATGAATTAAGATCCCTGTTTGTACTTACATTGAAGGATAACGGATAATACATACATATATATATATATATATATATATATATATATATATATATATATATATATATATATATATATATATATATATACAGTCGGCCCCCGGCTTACGAGCATCCTGATTTACGAACAATTCGCCTTACGAGCGTGGATCAGGGAGATTTTTGTCTTCCGAGCGTGGATCAGGGAGATTTTTGTCTTCCGCTTACGAACAAACCTCTCGCCTTACGAGCAATTCGACATGCCGGCCATTGAGTATGTGAAAATGTTCTCGTTTAATTGCGTCAACTAAATCAATAGTAGCGACATCAACAATCATCAGTAGATACTTGTGGGAGTAACGTGAACGCTATTGGTCTTACAACGTCACACTGACTGTCTCACTCACGGTGTCTAAATATATTACCATTTAAGTGTAGTGTTTGTACAGCTAAAGGGAAAAACAGCTGACATGAAATTAAATGTGCCGATTGCAGGACAAAGAATTGTCATTGGTTTAAATGTGTGTTTTTTTTAAATTAATTGTCAATACATTCCAACCGTTTAAAAAAAAAAGTGCGAATAATTATCAGTCAGTCACGGAGATGCGAATATGCTATTGGTCGATTAAGGTCACCCGGTCTCACTCACGGAGATGCTATTGGCCGGCGTCACACGTCAATCACAGAAATGCCGATATGCTATTGGCCGAACGCCTTTATCTAGCTTGATGGGACAGGATGGAAGAAAGGAGAGAAAATTAGTGAAAAACGGAATGTTGTGAAGACTTTGCAAACTTTATCTGTAAGACATAGCTTCTAAAATTACTAGCAGCGGTAAAGAAAGAAATAAGAGGATGATGTTTTAGTATCTGCGTGATTTGCACCCTGACTGAAAGAGTTACTGTAACACTGTAAGACCAATAGCATATCTATCGCCGTGTTAACTTTAAACGTTAGACTCTGCCCCTCTCTGCTTACACCCTGCTCAAGTCTCGTCGTTTCAAAGGTAAAAGCTATTTATCCATTGTATTTACTATACAATGTAAGTGTACAGCAGATTATGTCACTCAATTTTAATATATGTATATAGTGTGTCGATTTTACCTAAGGCTTCGGCGCGCGTTGCACGCATTCACGAATTAACGTGGGTTTGAATTGCCCGCCATACGAGCAATTCGAGATACGGCTACGCTGAACGGATTAAGTTCGTAACCCGGGGGCCCACTGTATATATATTTGTAACTATAAACTAATCCTTTCGTGCGTATTAAAAAAAAAAAAAAAAAAAAATATATATATATATATATATATATATATATATATATATATATATATATATATATATATATATATATATATATTTTTTTTTTTTTTTTATTTTTTTTTTTTTTTAATACGCACGAAAGGATTAGTTTTTCCCTAGCCAGCATGTTTGCCACATTCAAGCTGCATTTTCAAGACTTCATTATAGACACAAGTTTATTCTTCTAGTCATTATATGTAACTGTTTTTTAGCGTCATTGGGTCACGAGTGACTTGGATAAAAGGCCAAGGGGTACACCTTAGACTCAAATGAATGTCAAGATGCTCCAACTAAAATATTTAAATTTACTAAATAATATTGTTGAAGCCAATAGTAACACTGTGCAATGTAAAACGATCAGTCTCTCTGTTTATATTATTCGATAAATGCCATTTCACTCAATAAGTGTTTGCTAGAATTTTCCCCATCTTACGGTAGCCAACTGGGACAAACGCGCTGCAACCGACAAAATTCGAACAAAACAGGAACGATTTAAACAAACGAAAATAAGCGCCTATGCAAATTTAGGAAGTCCAGCGGAATATTGCCATCTAGTGGACATTACCCCCCTCTCCAAGCGTTCAACGACCAAGTTGCTTGTAAATACTGGACCACAATGTAACTGACAAAATACAAAATAGAACTGTAAAATATTAAAGCAGGCTTAACATTGGTCAATACGCACAAACAAAAGACTGGGAATATCTTAGGTCCACCCCACAAACAGGGAATCAGTTTAAACAATCAATGCAGTCATTTCTAACTGAGAACTCATTGTCTTCTATATTTATAATCATAAACTCCTCTTCTCCAAATGTGGGACGAATGAACAAACGATTGAACCTTCAGCATTGGCCTGAACTACAGTGACAGAAGGTACTGGCACTTACCAATGCTGACGCCATATGAGATGCTAAAGAGTTGGTCAGTGTATCAGCCCTTAATTACCAAAATAATTTCCAAAACAGTTGTTGCGTAAACTTGTACAACAGATGTTCACAGTTTTATCCAATCACATAGAAAAGCTTCAAATAACCTTTAGGAATAAGCAAGTTGTGTGTGTGTGTGTGTGTGTGTGTGTGTGTGTGTGTGTGTGTGTGTGTGTGTGAGTGTGTGTGTGTGTGCGTGTGTGTGTGTGTGTGTGTGTGTCTTTTAGACAGTTATGTTTATATAAATATCGTCAGGTACCGTATTCCTTTGTGGACGACACTTACTTTTTAGTATAAGATGAAAAAAAGCATGTCTGATATGCAGCAGATACATTTTATATACTTCAGCATGGCCCATTAACTGCAACATGGTGCATAGAGAACTACTTCACTCAGCCATTAACCACCCATTGTACAAACCCCATTGTTCCAAAACCCCATACGTCAATGTCTTATGTAAAGCAAGGATTAATGTGATGCCTTAGGGCCTAGAACATGACTGAATGTTTTTCTCCACTACAGAGAATTTACATGTTTGCAGATGTGAAGAGTTTAAATGAAAATGATTATTCTCCAACAGCTTCTAGGACCAATTTGCATGCAGAGATGAAAAAAAAGCACAGGCATGATTAAAATCTCTCTCTCTCTCTCTCTCTCTCTCTCTCTCTCTCTCTCTCTCCCTCTTTCGGCTGACGTCAGATGGGGCTAGCCCTTTAAATTTCAAACGTAACAAATTTCCTCCACGTTGGCCGCGCGTGCGTAGAAGGCTCGTTCACCTGCTTGAACAAGGAAGTCAAAGAAAGAGCACTGGATGTGAAATCAAAACGCTTCTGTAACCAAAGGTCGCCATCTGCTCGTCAGGTTTTCGCAGCGTCGACGGGACAAGATGTTCAAAAAACTCAAGCAGAAGATAAACGAGGAACAGTCGCCGCAGAGGAATGTGCAGACTCCCCTACAGGCCCAGGTTAGTTGTTGTGCCCCTGGATGCTAACTGGCTAGGCTAACATCTGTTTACTGAGTTGACTTGTAGCCTCGGCGAGCTGTCGAGGAGCAAAAACGTTCGTGGCATGGGGATTATTGTCTTGGTTAGCCGCCTTACTAATCTTATTATCATGCAAACTCTTTATCCGAGCTGTATTTTTTTAGTCACATCGGTGCTTGTTTAGCATTATGCTACTAACTCTGAAACTGGCTTGTAAGAAACTTATTTTCTAGTTTGGCACGGATCAAAACAATCAGGTTACGTCCACGCATCAAAAAATCAGGTACGTCTCGTTAAAAGTGCCTCTCAAATGTGGTGATACGGGGCTGGGTCTCAGATATGTTTATGGGCGTGACTGTTCTTGACAGCTGCATGTGGATTACAAAGGGCAGGCTTTTTTTTGGGGGGGGGGGGGGGGGGGGTGAATTTTTTTTGGTAAATATCACAGTGCATAAGATTTAACAGTATCAACAAAGGTGTTGGCAGATTATATAATTTACAAAACTTCGGTTTGCCAGTAGGCGGGTTCTCTTTCTTCCACATATGTATTTGTTGTCACTTATATGGTTGTCTTTGTCTTGCGAGAAAGTCTATCGGTAGCTTATTTTGTATATGAAAACGAAACAATTTCAGTGATTTGATTTATTGATTACACTTTGACTTGACTTTCATCACATTTTAATCGACTATAAAACAAAGTATTTGTTTAGTTCGATTACTTCAAATCATTTTGCAGATGTTGCTGAAATTAATAATGTGTTATGAAGTAGGGATATCATGACCCCCCTTTTTCTCATCTGATACAACTCTGCAGGCTAGCATACTATTCGATACTGATATTGACCCAATACGATATCAGCACGAATGATATATACATGTAATAATTTACTAATATGACACATCAGAAGAGACTTGATCAACTGGGATAATTCAATCGTGGTCGAAAAGATCAGAAAATTCATGGACCGTTTCATTTTCAGAAAACAAAAATTTTAAAAAACTATGTTCTTTTGAAGGCTTTTGAGTACTGGATGGGAAATTTTACCCCCACTCTTAGTGGTGGTCATGCAACTAAAAAATGGAAGCCTTTTTTTTTTCTTTTACCCCCATGCCCATGGTCTAACAATGAAAAAAAAAATGAAGCTGTGTGCAATTGTATGTCGTCCAAAACAAGGTAACACTGCAGACATGTTGATTAATTTAAAGTACTTATATTATGGTGTTTTAAGCTTTCCACAGTAATGCATATAAATGATGAACTCTACAACAGCCCTGAAGTGGAAATCTAAAAAAAAATTACAATGCAAACAAAAAGTTAATCGCAAACCAAGACAAAAGCACATTACAAGACATGAAACAAATGCAACATTACAAAAGAGTAGCACACTAGCAAAAGTGAAGCACACTAACATTTCACTCACGGCTGATTGGACAAGATGGGCCCCTATTATGCTGGTTCAAATAGCCACAGTTGTTTTTGTTTTTTTGGCCTGCAATTCCTCATTTGCAGGTTTGGGCTTTGTTTCTTGCAATGTGCTTTTGCAGATCATTTTCTTTTGTGTGTTTTGTTGTTTGCTTTTGTCTTTTGTGACTATTATTTTGGACATTTTCAACTGTAAAACTTTGTAACTCATGGCTGAAAGGTTGCCGTTCCGCTTGGGTTTGGCTGGTGCCAAGAGCTCAGAATAAACAAGGAATTCTTAGAAATGCATCATTGAAGAAAAGTAGCACTTTGGGTGTGTTTTGGGTGACAAATTAACATTGGAACCTGTTTAAAAGCTCCAAAAAGTTAGATTTTCTTGATGCTGGCCTTGTAAACAAATAGCACCAAAATGCTGAAATAGAAAGCATAAAGGTGTGAGTAGAGTTTGCACAGTCTGCCCACATAAGCATTCGTTAGTGTACTGCAAAAGGTATTAGCTGTGTTAATCAAATGTTGTATATACACTATATGTTATTGTGTGTTTGCTTTAAAACTGACAATTTAAAAGCAATAAATATAAAGTAAGTTGTGCCCAGTGGGTGGACATTAAATTAGGAACGTACAGTAAATGGTGCTTTTTTTGTGTCTGCTTTCCACATTTTTGATCAAAAGCTCTGAACACAAATTAAAGGCTATTGATTGTTTTAAAACTTGAAAAATATCGCAAAACATACAACAAAAAAAATGATGAAGTGCAAAACTTGAATTGACAGATTTTTCCATTATTTTTTTATTAACCAGATTGGAATCGGAGATCGCCGGAGCAGCCAAACCCACCCACTTCACCAGGATGGTGTTCTCTCTCCCAGTGACAGAGAGGTGAGCATGATGATGATATCAGATGAATCAAGACAACTGTTTATAATACTCCTTATATTTTGTATGCAAGCAAAAGTGCAATTTTTTTTCGTCAGAGTTTAGTCTGAGATGTGCTCCGATCACCCTTAACAATCCCTCAGCTAATAAATGTACCCCAGCTACCATGCATTGTTTTAAGCCTTATAACAATATGAACCCATTAAATCATTATACTACTTATCCTCAATCACTCAATTCCGTTGAATTTAAATGTCTCCACTGTATGTTCAACGCGTTTGCTCAATTAATGTCTGCCATTATTTTCTGTATCACAGCCCCTTCATTACTTGAACCCTGATGGCAGGCATCATAATGACTTCCCGTTGCTGCAGAGCAGAAGTTATTTTAATGACAATACAAATGCTTGATCAAGACTGTTATGGTGTTTGACTTAACAAAATAAGGCAATCACAACACAATATAATTTAACAGACCTTGCTTGGATCATCAAGTTGTTTTTCCATTATCGTACCAGAACCACACAGAAGCTTTCGGTGTTGCAATGAATGGGTGAATGGTGCAGAACAGACCACCTTTTAGTGTATATGTTGTAATTAATATTGAATGCAACCTCAAGTGCACTCTTTCTATGGTGAGTTGTTGTATTTTCTTATCTCCCTAGCGGTCTCAGTTTGAGGATATGGACAAGACTGAGGTAGATGATTATGGGATGTTGCAGCCTCCAGCTAAAAGGACCTTGATGTTTAAATGTTTAGAAGTACATTTTTGCATTAGTCCTGTTTCCACCACTGATTACCTATATCAAACATTATATTATTGATGGTGTCCCTACTAGTTGTGATCCTTCTCTAGTTTCATACATCCTCGGAGAATCAGTTGTAATATAGGTACTTCAGTCCTCCATTTTAAAGTATCTCATAACGGCAACGTCATTTTCACCTCACAAATCTCCAACACTTTGACATCTTTGAGAGTGTGTTTTCATTTTTGTCACTGAAAGAACAATTTGTTGAGTATTAGTTTCTAAGAAAAATTGCACAATTGGAATTCAATTACAGCAATGAGCAAAATTGTTTTGACCCTCAAATATTTTCCTCTGGACACTTTAAATAATGACTTTAAAAAGCTTCAAAAATGCACAATAAAGACCACACACTTGGATGTTAAACTGTCGAACTCGTGGCATTAACATTTACTATTACATGTTCCCGCTTCTTGTATTTCTCATGCTCTTTCATTCTTGCTTATACAGTAGAGCCTCTAAGGTTGAATACCATGCTTTACAAATAATTACTCAAGGCTTTTCATTTTTTTCCCCAGTGGGAATAATGCAAACAGAAATTAATTTCTTCAAAAGGGCGGTAGTCAATATACAAGTAGGTGTATGAAAACCTTTGAGCGTCGTGTATAAGAAGCGTTGCATGTCCCAAGCAAAGCATTTCTTCGACACAAGGATAAAAGTGCTTCATTGCTGTTGGAGCAAGTGTTCTGCTTGCCCTTGATGGGGAGGGTCTTAGTTGAAAAATAAATGTTCAAAAATATTTTATCCCTTTTAAATTTTTCTGATGATTCAAACTTTTCATACACTGTTCATAGGTGTAAAATACATTTCAGAGCAAGTTCTGAGTGTATACTATCTATCTATGTATCTATCGATCGATAGATATGTTATATATATATATATATATATATATATATATATATATATATATATATATATATATATATATATATATATATATATGTGTGTGTGTGTATATATATATATATGTGTATATATATATGTGTATATATATATATGTGTATATATACATGTATATATGTATATATCAAGTGCCTTTTTATGTTATACTAATTTCAAAAAGCCAACTACTGTAAACGCAATCATAAAGCAACTAGACAATATAATGTACTGGTAATATAAAAAGAATAACAAAAATGCAAATGTTTACTAAAGCGAGGTCCAATGAGTATAACTGATGTGCTGTTGTCTCATGTAATGGTGATTTCCGCAAAGGCCAGGGTGGGTGAACTATGCGGCTTGCTCTCTTTTTTTAATCTTGTCCTTTGGCCGTTTATATAATCAAGAGCGCTATAATATTTGTATTATATTTAGTCTTTTTTTTTCCCTGAAAATGAGTAGTCCTGTATAATTTTTGAATAAATTAATCTTAGTTGTCATCATAATTGATAAATTGAGATATTTTGAATAGTGTAAATAAAGTAGAAGAATTGGGTGGAACAATGCACATAATTTTATAATGTATTTATTTTACTAAGCCATTTTGGTTAATTTATTTAAATTCCATGATAATTGTCATTTCCAAACAAGCCAGTGTTGCAACTGTTGATTTAAAAAAAAAAAAAAAAAAAAAAAGCCAATAGCACAACTATAGTGGCGTTTTCCTTTAGAGGTTTCTCTGTAACTGCAACCAAATTCCCTCTTGTCTCTTTCTTTCTCACACACTCCCCACTACACAGTTCCACTCTCATACTGTTGTTTTTTCTCATTGCTCTCTGTGTTCCTCTCCTCCCCCCCACCTTTCCCGTAACGGCACTGACGGGGGTCAGGTGCTGGCCGGGATGATAGCTGAGCCCGCTTTTCTCTCTGAGTATACTATCTTTGCTCTGGACCATTCAAAACGACCCAAAACGGCCCAGGTAGCCAGTGTGGTGAGTTTGTCCTCACGTCCTGCCTCTTCTTCCTCCGCATCGCTGCTCCTCCTCCTCCTCCTCCTGCTCTGGTCCTTCTTCCTGACTCTGTCCCCCTTGGGGAAACTGATAGTGGGCTGCGGCCCATTCCCTGCTCTTTTGCTGCCCATTTCCTTTTGGATCTAGCAACAAGAAGGCATCTCCTGTCAGGCGTCACTGCATCTTATGAGAGTTATGGTTTATAATGTGGTAGAGAGGCCTGTCTGCTTCTGCTTTATTCTGTTGTCACTACCTGTCACAAAATGTGCCCCTTGTCTTTTGACCTCAGTTGCCTGCCTTCTTTAGACCCCATATGCAGAATCCTCTTTAGTTGCCTGAAAGACCGTGCCCCCTTTCCCTTACCAGTGTTTTTTTAATTGAGAATGAAGGATATGTATATCGGTGAGCAAAAAAAAAAAAAAAGAGTGAGAAAAAAAACATTTCTCCTACAACAGTGGATCCACAAATGCTTTGCAGGTTCACAGCATTTTCTGAATTTTAAAATGTATGTCTGTATGTATCTCTCTATCTCTCAATCTATTCATCTCTACCTACCCATCTATCTGATTAGATATATTACTAGATATATTACTATACATGTGTTTGTATGTGTGTGTATTATTTGTGTGTATATATACATACACACACACACACTGTACGTACAGTACAGTGTATATATAGAATGTATATATACTGTATATATGTATGTGGCTGAGTGGTAACGCGATATTTATATATTTATATTTATATATATACACTGAGTTGTCACAATATTTCCATTTGTAGGGAGTCTGTTGGTTCAATCTCCAACCGTTGTTATCATGTTTAATTGTCCTTGAGCTCCTTGAGCAAGACAGTGAGCCCCCAGGTTCTTCCTTTGAGTACCTAAGTTAAAAAAAAAAAAAATAATAATAATACTATTTAAGTGTTTAACCATTTCCCAATAAAATGTTTGTTTTCTTTAGGTTTTTATTTTTTGGGGGGTGGTGGTGGTGCAGGCATGAGGTGTGGCATAGAATCATTCCCAATGCATTTCAATGAATTCTATATGTCCTCCATAATAATTTAAAGTTCTAATATAAACATTCACCGTTACTTGGCATACATGTCTTAGTTGTGCTAGCACTGGGTCTTATACATGAATTTGAAAAGATATGCCTCCATATTATAGAAAAAAAAAATACGTTGTTATTTTTTTGTGAAAAGATTGGCTTCTTGTGCAGTTTTGTGCTGTCCTTAAATGGTACTTTTTATACAAGTGCTCTTAGTACTGAAAAAAAATCACGGTTCATGGTTATTTTGAGTTTGCATATTAAAAAAAAAAGTTTTTTTTTTCTGGCAAGGAAGAACAAATATATTCTCAAGGAAGCACAGTATAAAGTAGTGCCTCCTAATTTGTGTGTTTTTGATTATGAATTTCAGTATGATTGAACACCGAACCATAGAGAAAACCACAGAACCCCTAATGACGCTTCTATCGACTAATTGATAATTGGTTAGTGGAAATATCGGTGTGGATAGCATGCAAGGGTGCTGACAATGCCTCACAGCCCAAAATGTTAGCATCAAATCATTTTTGTGATCAACTTGGTATTTGCCGCCCCCCCCCCCCCCCCCCCCCCCCCAGCTCCACTCTCACTCAATATTAGCACTGGAGCACATTTCGTGAAACAGTGATTGTATTATATGTACATTAGGCCGAATATGTTTCTTTGTTTGGTCCATGCCTCGAAACTTGGGGGAAAAAAAAACCCTCCTGTGATCAAATGATGTATTCAGGTTAAAACATTTGCTCGTAATCAGAAATTTGCTGTTGTTTGAAACCTCTAGCACAAAAACATCCATTGCACCAAAATATATTGCATACAAATTTCAAATGTTGTGAATACCGAAGTCAGGGATGCTTTGAGCTGGACAAGTGAGGAGAGAATAATTTGCTTGGCTAAATCTGCTTCTAACAGTTGACTAAACCAGCTAAGCTGCCTAATGTTCAACTTGGCCCAGTCACGATTCTTATGTGCTCTCTTAATTAAGACTGACTCTCACTTGAATGTAACTGTCTGTCTCTTCTCACCCTAATGGCTGCTCAGTCGAGTTTTACCCTTTCGTTTTGTAGAGATGCCTTCGTTTTATGTCTTTAACGCCTCAATTTTTCCCCCCCGAGTTGCATGAGGGTGCCCAATGCCCCTGCATTGCTCCCAGCAATACTAATATTGCTCCCGTCAGAGTAATCAGGGAGTCATGCGGGTTGTGGATAACTAACTGACTCAGGATACCCGTATACTTGACAAACCATTAGCCACCTTCTTTCTAAGAAATGTTATCTCTGCAGAGTGCTTCTAAAGGGCCAACCAGGTCTCCCAGAGGAAGTATCAATGGGGAAGAAAGTTTGTCTCCTCATGTGCGTTAACACACTCTATTCCATCTTCATAAACATATTCCCTTTGAATACAGTTGCTGACGTGTCCCTGCCTTTAGGTTAATTTGTCATATGGAACAACTTTCTAACAGAAAGAAGAACCACAGTCCTTTGCCCAGAAACTACAGCTGAAAGTACCTTCAATGGAGTCCATAATTCGGGGCGGTGCCAGTCGGGCTGAACACCTCTTCCGCTCTTCCTCTAAAGAGAGCCTGGTTCGGAGTTCGTCTCGTGAGTCCTTGACTCATCTGGGAGAAAACGAAGCATCCTCTGGTGCTCCTTCATATGACCCACCTTCAGACATTGAGAGTGAGGCTGAAGATGCGCCTGGGAATGCAGAGTCTCTCTCTAAAGAGCAGCTGCTGCACCGTTTGGTAAGAGTAGAGACGAGTCTGGGTAAATATCGCGGGAAGTACTCAGAGGTAAGTCACATTCAGATAAATCCATTGTCAAGCGGTTGACCTATTTATTTACTGCATTATTTACTCTGTAGCTGGTTACGGCATATCGTACAGTGCAGCGAGATAAAGAAAAAACACAGGTAACCTCCTGTAAAATTTGTGTTCATGTTTTTTTTTCCTTTTAAGAATTTTTCATATGCACTGTACATGTCTGCTTTTCTTGCAAAGGCCATTCTCAGCCAGTGTCAGGACAAAGCTCTCCGCAGAATAGGAGAACTACGAGAGGTAAGGCCGTTTTTGAAAAATTGTCTCTAAAGAGCAATAGCTTTTTGTTTATTTATAAGGTTCTTTTATGAGTTTTGTTTGCATTAGTGAAGTTATAACTTAGTATGACTTGCAGGAGTTACAAATGGACCAGCAGGCAAAGAAACACCTTCAGGACGAGTTTGATGCCGCACTGGAGGAGAAAGACCAGATGATCACTGTCCTGCAAACTCAGGTAACAGCATCAACATGTGCTGTAATATTGTGGTTTGTCTATTCAAAGTTTTGAAATAAGGCACTGGTTTTTGTTAAATGTTTATTACAGAAGTCTTATTCATAACCCCTATTGGTTTAAATAAATACAAAAATCTTTTAAAAATGGGTGGATTTAGCTGCATATATGCATGTTTTGATGTTCTTTCTTGCTTCCATGGGATTTCTCTGCTTACAGTTTTTTCCTCCCCAAATTCCAAAAATATGAATGTGAGGGTCATTGAAGACTTAGAATTTTCTTTTTTTCTCCTATTTTGTGTTTTAATTTTGTTTAAGCAAACTCTTTTTGAAACAGGTATCACTTCTGAAGAAACGTGTTAAAGGTGTCTCTGACGGCTCTTTGGTTGCCGAGGGTGAGCTACCCATTTCTACAGATGCTGCAGAATCCAAATCCACCAGCTTTTCAAACGATCAGGAAGCAGAGCCTGAAATGCCTGAGGGTGTGTCTATATTTTATTTTTAAACCATACATGTCCTGTTTGAAGGAAGCTTAGTTTGAACATAAACCTTTTAAATGGTACATTCTATTTTATGACAGAAGAGGGCGTCAGTGATCCAGCTAAACTAATGGAAGCACTGCAGAAGCGAGTAAAGAGGCAAGAAAACCTGCTGCATAAGTGCAAAGAAATGATACGTATGCACAAGGAGCGCTTTACCCACATTAGTAGTGAGAATGAAACGCTTCAAGAGCAACTACAAGAGAGACTACAAGAGCTGGAAAGAATGAAGGTAATTATATTTATAGCATAGGTCTCAAACTTCAGTCCTGGAGGGCCGCAATCCTGCATGTGTTTGTTTTTGTGTGTGTGTATCTGTGCGCGCAGATATGTGTGTCTTTGTGTCAGAGTGTGTAGCAATGGCACTCAATCTCACCAACCCTGGGTTCAATTTCAGGATGTTTTCTCAATGTCACTGTGACGCCTGCAACATTTTTGTGTGTGTGTGTGTGTGTGTGTGTGTGTGTGTGTGTGTGTGTGTGTGTGTGTGTGTGTGTTTTTTTTAATTTCACAACATTTAGTTTCAGTAGAATTATAGGATTGGTAATGTTTTATGGTGTCTAACCAACAGCAGATGATCTTGCAAGAACTGTGAGAAAGGGCAGTTTGACTGCACTTTAAAAAAAATGTATTTTTCACTCTAGTTTGATATTAACTATCATAAGCCTAAGATGTGAGTCAGTCATGCCTGCTTGTGTGTAGGTGCCACTTGTTACACAGCACTGGTAAAATAGTTTCCTTCTATAAGATACTATCACTAAAACCAGCTGCAATTTAGGTCAAGTTTCTTGGTTTATCTGGTTTTATGTCGTGGTTTGGCATGTGGGTGGTGGAGCAAGAGATACTTAAAATAAGATTTACAACCTAAAGAATAAAAGTGACTGAACAAATTTGGGGGCTGCAACGATTACACTGATATACTTGTTGGTAATCGTTTGTAGGAGCTGCACACAACCGAGAAGTCGAAGTTGATCAATCAGTTGCGTGATGTCAAGGACCAAAATGAACAGTTGGAGCAGGATAAAGTGAGTGTGAAGATTTTTGGTTCTTGAAGATGAAAGTTTCTCTCTTCTAAATAGTACTGATGTCAATGGCTTTTAGGGTATGGTGATTGCTGAGACAAAGCGGCAGATGCATGAAACTCTGGAAATGAAAGAAGAGGAGATTGCACAGCTCCGGTCGAGGCTCCAGCTGGCTAATGCCCAGAATGAAGAAATGCAAGACCAGAAGGAAAAAGCTGAGAAGTCAGGTGAGAGAAATTAGTTCCTGTAAAAAAAACAATAAGTTCCTGTAAGTGCATGTTTTGGAAAATGCACTAATAATCTTGTCATGTGTTTATAATTTGGGTATTTGTTGTAGCATTTGAAGAGCTTGAAAAGGCATTGAGTTCAGCACACAGAGCTGAAGAAGCACGAAAGCAGCTGCAGATTCAGATGGAAGAGCAAATTAGTGAAGCAGAAAGAGTCAATGAAGAAGAGAGGAAGAGCCTGCAGCAAGAACTCACGCGGGTCAAACAGGAGGTTGTCACAATCATGAAGGTCAGTGCATGTTATATTGTTCAGTACCTTTTTCCCAATCACACTTGATTGCACCCTCTTCCACATTTTGGCAACTAAACAATAGTTACCTCGTCTCAGTGTATCACATCTACTGTATTTTTCTTAACATTAGAAATCATCAGAAGAAACGGTGGCCAACTTGCAAAAGTCTCATAGTGAAGCCCTGGCTGCCAAAGAAGAGGAGATAAATGACAGAATTAGCAAAGCTGTGGTAAATGTCAATGTTTATCATTTTATCAAAATAAATTCCAATGTTTATCTATGAAATGTCAACATTTTATGGGATTGCTGAATGTCTTTTCAGGAGCAGTGTAAAGAAGAGTTTGCTCAGATAACTAAGGAAAAAGAGCAGCAGGACACTCTTGCTCTGGAGGATGTTGAGTTGCAGAAGGCAGCTCTTATTGCAGAGGGCGAAAAGAGAGTCAAAGAGATGCAGCAAGAGCTGGAAGTAGCGAAAACTGTGAGTTGACTGGACCACAAATAGTCCCAAGACCCCATCAAGTTCAGCTGTCTTGTATACAATTTAGTAAATTGTGATGAATGTGAAATAATTTTACACACACTGCAGAATATAGCAGAAACTCTTCTCATGAAAGTGTGTCAGATTTATTTGTTAGACATGAATAAACATGAATAAGCAATGCCGTAGATAGGTGGCCCAAATGTATGTGTCTTATGTTTTGAAAGTGCAATAGCTAAGAACCTCACCCCTTCTTCATAGGCCTCTACAATCTAATTAATAGAACATATAGTATAAGGCACAGAGAGTCACGTAATTTCAATTCTCTGTCTGTCCTTGCACATGTGGTAGAATTGACAATAAAGCAAACTTTGACTTTGAGTATTGTCAGCACAACAATATTGTCTGCTGTGATTAACTATCATCTTTACTTTAATAAATCACTTCTATGCCATCAGAGAATAATGGAGTTGGAGAGCTCCCTGGAGAAGATTTCCCAAGATGGATCAGTGCTGTCCCATGAACAGTCCAATTTACTGGATCAGATGAAGCAGAACCACAAAAAGGCAATTTTGGCATTAGAGGAAGAGCACCAGGCACAACTAGAAAAGCAGAAGGACAGTCTATTCCAACAGCACAATGCTGCTCTGGAAGAACTCAAGGAAAAACAGAGGGTTGAATTGGAGAAACTTCTCAAAGAGAAAGAGCTGCAGATTCGTATGCACACAGAGGAGATGAATCAGAAATTAGATGCAAAGCAAGCAGAGCATGAAGCACTTTTAGTTGAACTTTCTGAACTTTTGAAGAGTAAACAACTTTTGGAACTGAAGTTGGTTGAAGTACAAGATGCACATTGTTTAGCTCTGCAAGATCAGGTGGTAAAGCACAGTGCAGAAATGGAAACTATTAAGCAAGAGTATGAACAGTCACTTGGAGGAATGGAGAAAACACTGAAGGAGGAAGTTAATGCTTTGAAAATTATTTTAAGTGAAAAAGAAAAGGAACTTAAAGAATTCATTGAAGGAGAAAAAGTGCTAAAAGAAAAATCCCATTCCAATGTGGAAGCGCTAGATGTCAGAGCTAAGCAAATAGAGCATTTGCAGCAATCATTATCACATCTCCAAATGGAAAATTCAAACCTGAAAGAAGTTAAAGAAGAATCAAATAAACTTTCGAATGACCTTGTTCAATCGCAGATTGCCTTGACAGATTTGCAGCATCAGCTTGAAGTAGCAAAAAATGATTGTCAAAGCAAAGAGTTATTAATTCAAGAATTAGAGCAGCAATTACATCAGAGCAAAAAGGAACTGTCTGAGCAGGAGCGTTTGCACAGTGAAGATCTCAACACTAAAAAGGAAGAGCAAACGCACCTTCTGAAACAGTTGGAGATTGAAAAAGCTGCTCACGAGAAGCTAAATCACACCATAACAGAGATGCAGGATAAACTGAAAACACAGGAAACAAAAATGGAAAAGTTTAAGCAGAAGGCTAAAGAAATGCAAGATAATTTTAAGAAAAAGCTCCAACAGAAAGAAGAATCCATGAAGGTGGCGCTTGCAAAGAAAGATGCTGAGCTACATCAAAAAGAGCAGCAAGTTCAAGAGAAAATTTTAGAGATGGCCCAAAAAAATTCACAAGGATTAAGCGATACAATGTCAGAGCTGCAAGCTAACCATTTGCGGGAAGTGGAGAAACTGCGTGATATCCACAAACACGAAATCTTGGATCTGGAGCGTAATTGGCAGGAAAAGTTGGGACAGCAGGAGGAAGAATTAGTGGAAAAACAATCTCACATCCTTCAGGAAAAGATACAAGAACTGCAAGAATGTTCTTTAAAACTTAACAGGAGCAAAGAAGAAAATGAGCAACTACTTACTGCAATCACAAACCAAAAGGAGGAGCTCGCCATTCAAGAAACAACTGTGCAAAAGCTTAAAGAAGAACTTCACGAGGTCGGGGTTAAGCTTGAAGGTTTATCAACAAGTGACACTTTGCTGAGAAAGCAAATGGAGTCAGTAGAGCGGGACCTTAGCCAGGCTTTGACTGAGCGAGACTCCCTGCAGGACAAGCTCAACATAACAGAGGAAGAGAGCAGAGAGAAAGTAAAATCTTTGTCAGACAATTTGGCAGACAAGGAGAAGCAGCTTCAAGCCCTTGAAAGTTCCAGACAGAAGGAATGTGAGGATTTGCAGACTAAAAATGCAGAAGATGCTTCACAGAGAGAAGCTTTGGAAGCTCAGTTCCAACAGCAGGTCATCATGATCAGCAACCAAATGCAGCATTACTGTAAGGATGTCCAGGGCAAATTGCTGGACGGAATCTCAGAATTTTGCCAGAAAGTTGAATTTAGACTCTCTGATTTAAATAAAAGACTTTTGTGTAGCCAGAAAAATGTTGTGCACCTTAAAAATGTTGTTACTAGCAAAGCAGATAGAATTTGCACTTTAGAGGAGAATCTCCGCCAGATGAGTGAGGAGAATAGCAAACTATGCATTTCATTAGAACAGGTGACTGCTCAGGTAAATGCTCACGTGGAGCAAATCAATGCCTTAACAGCTGAGAGAGAGACAAATTCTCTTTCTGTCAGTCAACAAGCTCTGAAGGCTGAAGAGTTGAGTGAATTAAATAGAGTCATGTCAATGAGTCTGAGAGAAAATGAGGTGCAAGTGACCAACTTGGAAAGCATCATCAGTGACTTGAAACATCAACTGGAAGATCAGGAGAAAGCCATACTTGAGCTCAAGCAGCAGCATGAAGAGGAGAGACAAAAGGCTTTAGTTCAAACGGAAGAGGCCATTCAGAGGTTAAATCAGGAGCGAGAGTCCACTTCTGAGCAGGCTAATGCTCTCAGAGCCAGTCTGTCCGAGAGCGACAACACCATCACTGCTCTAAAGACCCGGCTTGAAGAGCTGGAGGGCGTCGTTTCTGAAAAGAACGAAGCTTTGCAAAGGCTCACGGCGAGTTTTGACAATCAGTCCATCAGCAAGTCCGAGATGGACCAAGTTTTAAGCGAGAAGGAGCAGACGGTGAGCGGGCTGACTGCGGAGCTCGCGAGCGCCAACCGTCAACTCGGCGACCTCCAGGAACAGTTGGCCATAAAGGTCAAAGAATGCGAGCAGCTTGCATGTGACCTCCAACAACAACACAGCATCAGGGAGAACGAAAGGAAAGAATTGGAACAGTTGCAGCAGAACGGCAACTTGGAGCAAGAGCTGGTGGAAAAACTGCACCACCTCGAGGAGGACAACCAAAAGTGCAAAAGCCAACTCAAGACTCAGGAAGACAACTTTGAAAGGCTGAAGGATGAGATGACAAAAAGCAAAGAGGAGTGTGTTAAAGAAACCGAGGAGAGGTTGACAACAGAGAGCAATCGTAAGGTTTCAGAGCTCAAGAAGAAAGCCGAACAGAAAATCGGCCAAATTAAGAAGCAGCTCACTTCACAGCTTGATGAAAAAGATGAGCTTATCAAGAATCTTGAGGCTAAACATGAGGAGTTTAAGAAAAACGAAACCTACAGTAAAGAATGCATTGACACATTAGAGACGAAAAACAAATCTCTCGAGGAGGTTCTTACCCAGCTCAAAAAAGAGCAGGCAAGCCAACTGGAACAGACTCAGGCTGAGGATAGGCAGACAATGGAGCAATCTTTAGAGGACCTGAGGAGCATGTATGAAGAGAAGCTTTCCGCACTCCAGCGAGATTCATCACATCAAACAGATCCCAAACAAGCAGACACACTTGAAATTGAATTTCGGCTTAAAGAAGCAGAGAAGCAGAATGAAGAGCTCCTTGAAGAGGTTCGTACTCTGAAAGAAGAAATTCAGCAGAAGGTTGTTCAGTGCACCAAACATCAAGCTGCCTTGATGCAGGCTCAAGCGTCAGTTGAACCTGACAGGAAGATAGAGCAAAGTAGTCTTCAAAAAACAACGAGCATATTGGAAAATGAGATGACAAACCACCCAGCCAGTCTGGAGGAGGATTCTCCGGAGTCTGTCAAGAGCAAACTAAATCACATGAAGAATGAGAAGGAGAAAATTCACAAAGATTTTACCAGGTTACAAAAAGATGTCAGATTAATGAGGAAAGAGCATGAACAGGAACTTGAATATGTGAAGAAACAGTTGTCTGAGGAGAATGAACAGAAGCTCAAGTAAGTTGTGGCTTCCAAATGTCACATTTGAAAACACATTATATATATATATATATATATATATATATATATATATATATATATATATAATTTCTGACACCAAGCCTTTTTGTTTTTCTCCACTGTAGTGAACATTTGTATTTTTAGTCTATGGTGAATGAGTAGTTAGCATGTTCGCCTCACAGTTTAGAGTCCGAAGTTCAATTCCAGCTCAATCTGGCCTCCCTGTTTGCATATTCTCCCCATGCCTGTGTGAGTTCTCTCCAGGCGCTCTGGCTTCCTCCCACATTCCAAAAACATGCATGGTAGGTGTATTGAACACTATAAATTGTCCCTAGGTGTGGTTGGGTGTGTGGATGGTTGTTTGTCCCTGTGTGCCCTACGATTGATTGGCAACCGCTTCAGGGTGTGCCCCGCCTACTGCCCTTAGACAGCTGGGATAGGCATCAGCAAGCCAGTGACCCTAGTGAGGTTGTAGAAAATGGATGGATTGTTGTTCATTTGAACTGCTCATGTAAGTTCTAGTCTGCTCAGTAGAAGGCATATAGGCATCGCTAATGATGTCGCGGGTTTGGGTGGGACGCAATTAACTTTGCGATTTGCTGAGACCAAATGGACACAACAGTGGGCACAAATGAATAGGCTGGGTCTCAGGAAGATATACAGCATGCATAGTGGACATCCTGGCCTTTACAATGGTGTCTCATGTGCTTTGGTTAGAGGCAAGTAACTTTCCCTGTCTTGGAGACAGACTGGACCACAGTGGACAAAAATGAATAGGCTGAGTCTCAATAGGATATGCTATACTCACCATTATGTCCCCTTCCTGAACCAACAGATTAGAATTAGAAGACATGGAACTCAAGCACAAGTCAGCAATCAAGCAGTTAATGAGGGAGTTCGACACACAAATGGCTGTAAAAGAGAAGGAGATAGATACAGCAGTGAAAGAAACCATTGGTATGATCACGTTGACTTTTTTCCTATGAAATCTTATTACCACTGAGCGAACAGATAATTGTATAGAATGAATAGTACTGCAATTAACGATTATTTTAATATTTGGTTAACCGCCATCTATCAATTATGTTGATAAATCGGATTTTAAACGTTTTATTTTCATTCCTTTACTGACTGTAACTTCTTGTTATTCAAAATAAAAGCAGATGTACTTTTTCCCAACAGTAAAGGCAGTAAGTATATTGGATTATCTTAAACCTTGTTAAAACCTCACTTCCCCTATCTGAAGTGTCTTCACTTATCCCCAAGTGTGTTCATGTCCCCATTTTGGAAAGCACATTATTAATTTGCCAGCGATGACAATTAAAGATGAATTTAATCATCAATTAGTTGTCAGTTAATCGATTATACCGCCAACAGAAATGTTTTTTCTAATGGAACTCAAACTTGCTGTAAAATGTGTATTCAATATTTATCTGTATCCTAGTCTAACTAACCTTACAGGTTATTGGTCTTCTTTTTCCCTTCATTCTTCAAAAATGTTTTATTGAAGGTTTTTAGAATGTTTTTGTTAACCCATTGCAGGTAAGGCCCAGGTTGTGGAGGCGGAGCTTCTCAGTAGCCATCGAGAGGAAACCATCCAGCTGCAGAGGGTAATTGCCCAGAGGGAGGATGAATTGAAAAGAACTGTACAGAAATATGAGCAGGTCATACAGGTACTGAACACAAATTTTCAGTCAGGTCCTGTGATCAAAGCCATCGAGTAGAAAGCCTTTCCATCAGACTTGATTCAGGGGGTGGGCGTTTTGAAAGCGAGGCTGTGATTTGACCAACATACTTGCGTTATGATACTTTATTGACTCATAGGAAATGAGTCAGCCCTTATTGTTTTCCTCAGAATCGTGAGGAGGAGATGGGGACTCGAGTGTGGCAGGTTCAGAAAGAACTGGAGGAGCTCCAAGCTCGGACCCACGGCACGTCTGAGGTAACTTACCAAAAATGTATTTTATTAAAATGTATTTTTCCTTAAGTTTAGGGAATTCCTGCTTTCGTACTTGAGTTCGATCCGTTTCTCTGGCCTCAGTCTAATGGTGACTTTCCAAAGTGTACCGGAGGATGTGGAGTTCTTTTGAATAGCTCAGGAATGTTCTTCTTGGAAAACAAGCTATTGCGAGGCTTGAAGCCAGGCTCTGTCCCTGCTCCTAATTATTATTCTGTGAGGTGACTCAATACCCGGGCCTCATTCAGCAACACTATCATGCAAGAAAATGCATACTGGAAAGCAGCCAGGTAGGACAAAAGCACCTCAGGGAGATGGTGGACTCAGGTGATGTTATGCTGTGAGAGCCAAATGCTGATTCCTCCCTCTTAACTGCACATCCTCAGATACACAAGAATTATTCTCTTTATGGTGTGTTTCCCCAGTGAGGTAATAGCTTTATGGAGGGATTGTATGGCTTTATGCTCAGTGAGGCCTTCCCCTGCAAAGGGCCTCAAAAACCATTTGTCATCGGAAGAGTGGGTCAGTGTGTCTTTCCGCAGAGACGGCACACCAGCACTCCAGTATTCAAGACTCTCTTTAGTTCCAAAACATGCCTTTTGAACATCCCCTTGAGCAGAATGTGCAAGTAGTATAGTCACAGATGTGAGTTTAGTAGAATTTCATTTAGGTGCCTACAAATCCACCGATTTCCACTGAAGATGAGCTTTTTGAAAATGGATCATGACAGTATGCTTGGGTTGTAAAAATAAAAGCAGCTGGACTTTAAAAAAAAATCTGCAAATATTCTGACAAGGGATGTTGTGTTAGTGTGTGGGGCTGTCTGCAATTGTGGCACTTAGTTGAAGATTTACAGCTGTGGAGTGGTGCATTTGGGAATGATTTCATGTCTCGTCTGCACAAGTTGAAGTTGAGTCCAT